>NW_024874700.1:0-2219 GCF_018340385.1 Cyprinus carpio
TGAGGGCAGTTCAGCTCAATACTACGGGAATCAGATCGATTCGGTCACGATTTGATTAAAAAATTATTCACAAATTTGAATCAAATTTCAATTTCTTTTATGATTAGATTTGGTTCAGGTTTTGTTTTTGTGTGCTACTTTTTTCCTATTTGACTGCAGTAGACAGTTAAATAGATCTTGAGAAGAAAAAACTCACTAATTAAATGTGAACCTTGAAGCTAGTTTTTTTTTCTTTAGTCGACTATTACAATAATAACTTAATATTTTTAAAGCGAATGCAAGAAAGCTGAAAGCAATCATTACACTACGACTAATAGTAATACTTGTAAAAAAAAAAAAAAAGCGAAGCAGCCCTCCAGGACAAACAGAAAAAATACTTTTGTACAAAAAATAAAAATTCCATGACCACATAAATAAAAAAAACTTTAGCAAATATAAAAACTGGTGAAATAAGAATAGCCAAACAGTAGGACAAATACAATATTTATTAAAAGTACACAAATGAAAAAGCTTTGCTTTCCAGGAAGCGGAGAACCTAGGTTTATGTAGTGCGCCGCTGTTTGTATTTATTATAGCTTTCAACTGTTTGTCCATCAGTGCCAGAAACTGCATCAGAAATGCGGTCTGGCCCGTGAGTTATTTATGAATGCGATAGCTAAGTGCAGTCGTCGCCAGTGACCGCTGCCTCTGTGTATGGTAAAATGCTGCCTGTCTGGAAAGCAGCTGATGGGGGAATTACTACTAATCACAGAACTGCTTTTACTGGCTTGTGACACATATGACTATCACATGTGATTTAACATGCAAGCCCTACTATTACATTAAAAAAATAGTACTAAATTAAAGTTCTGTTGCACTGTAACCTTAGTTAAGTATAAAAAGGGCCTCAGTAGTTTAAAGCATAAGCTGAGCGACTTATGTTCCTAAGAATTTTAATTGGTGATTGAGAAAATGTTTTTAAAAGGCAACTTGACTGCATGGTAAACCGCAGATTTTTTTTATTTTTTTTGAAGACCCGGCAGAAAAATATTTTGTTAGTCTTCCCCCTACTGGAGCAGGGAAATCATATACGAAGCGTGGTCAAAACCCCCGAGGGATGAACTGAACGGTCATGTTTGAAAATTGCTAACAATAGATGCACAATACATCGCCACCATATCGGTATCAGCTAATAAATGTTAATTTTTCTGTTATCGCCATCAAACCGATAAGAGTATTTGAGTCGACATCTGTCTCACCAGCGATGGTTTTAATTACTTGAAATACTATTGGAAACACTTAGAAAAGGAAAATACAGTGAACTGCAACATGTTCAGAACAAGTCTGTCATATTATAATGAGATTATTAGCTACTGTAAAAATAATAAATGTAGCGGGATCTTTGTTAAAAGCCGTGTTTCGCTCGTAGTTGTTAAGGAAAGGCGCATCCACAGCGGATCCACACTACTAGAACAGTTAAGTTCGCCTTGTGCATTTACAGTCTTTTGTGCAACCGTATATTGCTTAATATTGTTTATTGTATGCATATAAATCAGATTTTCTCATATAGAATCGTTTGGTTAAGCTATAGCCTATAGAGGTTAATAAAGCGCTTCAGTTTGCTGGTGATCATCTTTTGCTCAAGCGCACACCGCTCAAACAGCAGCTTACAACATTAATAACTATGATTGGGGAATTGTCATATATATAACATTATATTGAGAACACTATTATAATAAAACATAATGGTGTTTGGTTCCGTGTTTCCAGCGCGTTGTTGCGGGAAGAGCCAAGAGCGCATCCACAACAGAAGTTACACATTCTGATTAGCAAATCACTTAGTTCGAGTTCATGTGTGTATTTGGTCTTTTTGTATGTATGTAAGTTGTAATATTATATTTATGTTGTATAAATATCTGAAATATGATGTCTTTCCCTGTGTTAAATAAGCTGCGCACTGGGTTTCATCGGTGTTCATTCAATTCTTCAGCTTCAGCACACGTGCTTGAACAGCAATGTACGTACACAACTATAATTGGGAATGTCATAAACATAATATTATAAAGAGAATATTACCGTAATAAAAAAGTTGTAAATTATTTGGGTTTATTTGCCGTGTTTCAGCACGTTGTTACAGGAAGAGCCAAGAGCATGTCCACGACACATCTGACTATCCGGGTTGTAGCGCGGGTGCATTACAATATTGGAAATAGTCTACTTCTGTTTTAAACTGTGAAGGC
>NW_024874701.1:0-1765 GCF_018340385.1 Cyprinus carpio
AAATCACATCTATTTGTTTTCTATCATTCTCGGCCACTTTATGGTGTTAACAAGTTCCTATATTTGTTTGTCTTGACCAGTTGTGTATCTTTGCTTCCCAAAATGTTCTCTTTTTTTTAGGCTCGTGTGGGGCAGAATCCCTCAAACTGTTTCAGCCGCGGACTTGTATGTGGGGCGGGAGTTGTGCGTGTGTTTTCATAGAGCCAGCATCAGTCGAGTTTTTATACTTTTATTCTTTTTTCACTTTCATTTTTCACCAAAACAACTAATGCAAAGCGAATCTTCATAAAGGGTTTTAAAAGTCTGATTTCAACACAATAATTTGTAACGGGTTAAAGAGGATACAAAACACTGACAGTTATTATTTTCAATTTTTGAAAGTGGCCAAAGCTTAAAGCGTTGAAAACTAAAAATTTTGTTGGTGCCCCTGATGAGTGTAATTTATTGTGGTTAATCCCCCGTGGCTGGCTAACTCTCATTTTGGGGAAATTGATTTTTTTTTATTTTTTTTTTTTTAATTTTGCAAAGAGAGAACGGGAAGTTTTACAGGTTTTTGCTGTAGAGGTCATCCTTTTTTTCCCACTGTGAAAATAAACATGTATACAGATATAGATATATTTAAAGAAAGACATCAACACTTTTCTTTGAAATGACAAAGAAGGAAATAAAGAGAAACGAACTCTGGGGAAACTTGAGAGATGTCATTGAGATGTCTGAGAAGGCTGTTGTTGACACACCAAAACTGGGCATGGGGGGCAAAGGCAGGGGCCGACCTCCCCAACAAGTCATTTTTAACTAACACTTATGCCGAGGGGGTGGACTCTGCAACCAGTGGACATATGTGAACGGAGAGAATTTATCTCCTTTTTCTCTCTCTGGTTCTGCATCTACTTGGGCATTTTTTGTTCTGAACGGGGGACCAAACCTGCATACGTTGTCTCCGTTCAGTGTTGCTACCTGTTTCATTTCCCCCCCGCCCGCCGTGACTGAAGTGGGTTTCCCCTCTGGCGTGGAGTCGACCGGATCCATCCAACCATAAAAGAGCACTCTACTGTTCAAGGGAGGGGATTTTCCTGGGTGGTCATTCCTAAGGAAGCAGATAAACACAAAAAAAGCGAATCAAGCAAAATTAATAACCAAACTAACAAGCAGCCAAAAAAAAAAGAAACAAACAAAAAACATTGGCTCCAGTTTCATCGATGAACTGCTGCTGGAGCTTCCTGTTCCTTTAGTGGCTACTGGTGCCACAGCATTTTTTTTGATGCTTTTTGTGTTTCCTTTTGTTTCTCTCTCTTTTGTTCTCCTCAAATTATTCCTCCTCCTCCAGGCCTCACAAGCACGGCTCTGTGGCTCCAAGGTAGCCCATCCTAGGGTAGAATCCACCAGCCTTGCAATGCACAAAAAGAGCAAAAGCTAAACCAAAAGAAATATTTATTCTTGATGTCTTTTCTATACTGTAGTCTTGGTAGCTTTTTTTGTTACTGTAATTGCTATGATGAAGATTTCCAAACTGTACCAAATTATACATGGAGACTAACATACATAAACCACATGGACTTTTAAAGAGAACCTTTTGTCACAAAAACCTTGTTGTCCTAGTTAAGTTGATTGTAGATGGTAATTGAATATACTCCTTTTAAAAAATTTTATCAAGTATGTTTCTTGCTCATTGTGATACATTAAAAGTATGGATAAAAATTTTTTGGTGACTTTTGGCATGATTGAAGAACACAACACAACAAAGGTCGCTTTGAATTAAAACTAT
>NW_024874702.1:0-195 GCF_018340385.1 Cyprinus carpio
TTGACAATATTCTAACAGTATCACTTTTTATCCATTTAACACCTTAATCCTTGCTGAATGAAAGTATTCTAAAAGTTTCTTTAAAAAAAAAAAGAAAAAGAAATGTCCTGACCAAACAGTAGTGTATATTTAACACACACACACACACAAAATATATTTTGAATAAATACTGTTATTTATACTTTTTATTTATCA
>NW_024874702.1:356-1435 GCF_018340385.1 Cyprinus carpio
GTTAAATTCCAATGATAGGCTATTTCACAAAATTACAGTTTTTTCTTTATTTTATCAAATTTTTAATTATCTGTTCACATCTTATTTTTTATTATCTGTGTGTTGTTGTTGTCTCTGTGTTCTGGAAGCTTGTGACACTAAAACAAATTCCTTGTATAAAGTAAACACACTTGACACAAAGCTCTTTCTGACTGATTTGGCGTAGTGTAATAGCTATACAGTAGGCCTCTACTACAGTACAAATGGAAATGCTTATTTTTCAATTCAAGGATAACTTTAGAATTAATGGACTGCTTTTGGGGTGCTTGACACTTCATTGGTCGTTTTGTTGTTTAAGAAATGTATGTTCAGCGTTAATAGTACGCCAGTTAGTTATCTAAATATAAATAGTTTAATCTAGGCATTTAAATAACATTATCTACATTAAAAGAAAGACGACTTTATTGATTAACTGCGCCTTCCTCAGGTAAAATGCACGTTTTCTTTGCATGTATTGGATGTTGGAACTACGATTCTCCCAGACTTAACTTTTAGCTAAGTCAACGCTGATCGTGCAAAAAAAACCTAACTCCTCATAGCGAAGTCGAGCCCGCAGGAAGCGGGAGTTAGATTGTTCCCGCCATCTTAAAGCCTCCCTCGAGCGGCTATGCTCACAAATCAAACACTTGTCAAAAAAGAAAAACTGATTCTCAGCTCAGAGTATTCGTATGGTCCAGGTGGTCATACGGCATATGCCTTAAATACGGGACAAACTGCGTTCAATACAGCTTTCATAATGCTTCTTTTAAAGCGTTCATCCATTAACAAATTGCCAGCGAAACATTTACAAAGCTATAAAAAAAAACTCATCTACACATAATATGTGATTAAAATCCCAAACTTTCATAAATAAGAGCTCAAATCTGTAGCTAGCTTACCTCTTATAGTTAGCCTCTGTTAGCTCACGGTTGTGATGCTAACGGACTTATTCCCATGACACTGAACCATTTCTGTAAGGTAAATATTCAACAGAAGCATGTCAATTACATGCAAGAAAGTGTCAGGAAAAGTTGTATGTATTATTTGTGTAATTTTAGGGA
>NW_024874703.1:0-1347 GCF_018340385.1 Cyprinus carpio
TTTTTAAAAGGACAGGTTCTGAACCTGCACCAGAAAGAAAGAACAAATAAAAAAAAATAATAGATCACTATTTAATACAATATATGAACTCTTCTAGGCTAAGTTAAATAGAAATGCTGCTGCTCTTGTTCATTCATTGCAATCACAATATCATCATAAAAATTAATGATTTTTAAAAAATATAGTATATTTTGAACACATCCTGGTTTCTGCTTGCTTAATTCAAATGGTAAACAAGCAGGAACAACATGACTGTGGGTTCTTGTATACACCTTTATATATGTGGCTGTTATGTTGTCCCCATAACCTCATCAGCATTTAAGCATTTACACGTCCAAAAATAAAATTATGAGTTTATTTCCAAGAAAAAAAAAAAAACATGTTGTGTATATGTATAGTACTATATATATGTATATACTCTATATAGAGATATTGGTATATATATAGTTATATTATTATATATATATATATATATATAGTATATTACAACGTTATTTTTTTTTTTTTATAAACTCGTAATTTGATTAATTTTGACGTGTCAATGCTATTCATTTATCTTGCTTATTAGACTGTTGTAAGCGACTTACCGTGGGTGGAATCGCGCTGGGCAATGAGTTTCTGCGATGGTCGCACACAGTGACGTGTTGCACAAAATTGCGCCAAAATATCAATCATAATGAAAAAGTACAGTCTTAATATTTTATATCCTTGCTCAAAATTTTAAAGGGGTCAGCATAAATGTCTAAGTGAAGGGAAACACGGGTATATGTAGCCATTACATTTAAAACACATCACTTCCCCAGAATGCATCCATCTCTTTGCCAAAGGATATGTCCATATTAAGCAATATAAACATTTCTGCAGTAGGCTATTTAATTTTTCACAACTTCATAATCAGTATTGAGATGAAAGATCTATAAAAAGTAGACTATTCTTTTTTTGTAAAAAAGAAAAAAGCAAAGTTGTAGGCTCATTATAAGCCATTTGCAAATTGAAATACCATCGACAATTATAAAATATCCCACCTAAATTAAGGCATGTTTTAAGCCTACAGCAAATATGCAGTCGCGTGCAACTATGTCGTTTTTAATGTAGCCCTAAATTATATTAAAAAAAGAAAAAAGTCATTTGATGATTTAGACAAGGGTTTCTGCCCCACAAAAAATGTATAATCCCACCGCGACCAATGAATGACTGTAACAGTATGTGCGCTGCGCTACTGCAAAATACACAATTTGCAGCATTAGCCCCTAAATTATATTAAAAAAGAGAAAAAGTCGTGATACCGATTTCTGCCCCACGAAAATGTATAGTCACCACACCAATGAATGATTTTAACAGTATGAG
>NW_024874704.1:0-1842 GCF_018340385.1 Cyprinus carpio
GCTTTTACAATGTAGATTGTTTGGTAAAAAGCGCCAAAGAAGTTTGTTCTAACGTTTATCGTTAGAAGAGAGTCTGAAATATGAGTCTGTGAAGTCTGCTATCCCCTGCGAGCATAGGAGTTGGTTCCGGAAGCTTATAGGCAGCGTTTTAGGAAACACAAAAAGAGTCCTACACAAACATTTGTGGAATTTGCTAGGGGAGGAAAAGGGAGTGTTGTTTGATAAATGGTGTGCTGCCAGTAAAGTGAGTGATTTTGACTCCTTAAGGGAGTTGATATTGCTAGAGGAATTTAAGGGATGCTTATCTGAACGCATAGTAGTATACCTTAGTGAACAGAAGGTGACTACTTTGTCTACATGCTAGCTGTACTTGCAGATGAGTTTATTTTAACCCACAAGAATGTATTTGCCTCTGCCCGTCCTGAAAAGTTACAGATTGACAGTTAGCAATCCTCAAATGTCACGTTCAGATTTAGTCCACCTCATAATAAAGAGGAGCGTGAATGTTTTTACTGTCACAAAAAAAGGGCATGTGATGCAGCAGTTGCTTGGCATTGGAAGCAAACAGCAACCACAACCAAAAAGAGTGTGGGGTTTGTAAAAAAGCTGTTAAATCTGCAGTGGCTGTGCACACTGAGGAAAGGATTGATGGAGAGTTATCGGCCTTTGTGTGTAAAGGGTTAATATCACTGGAGTGGGACAAGAGAGGACCAGGAAGAAGTAAGAATACTCAGGGACACTGGTGCCGTAATGCAATCGTTTATTTTGGCAGCAGATAATTACAGCTGTCTGACAACACTTTTTGTGGCTCTGTAGCGTGATTGTACAGGGCATTGATATGGGTTGTGTGAAATTCCCACTTCATCGAAAGTGCACTTACAAAGCGAGTTGTGTACTGGTTATGTGAGAGTGGCTGTGTGTCATTCACTTCCTGTGAAGGGTGTTGATTTTATCCTTGGAAATGACCTGGCAGGTGGAAAGGTAATGCCCGTTATTGAAGTTGTTGATGAACCAAATGCGTTTTGTGAGTTAGAGGTACTTTCTGAAACTTACCTGATGTTTTTCCAGCCTGTGCCATCACGCCGCGGCTCAGTCAAAGCATAGGCAGAGTAGGGTGATGAAGTTGATCTGTCTAATTCCTTCATGTTTCCACTGTTGTCAGGGGAAGCATCCATGGATAATATGCATCTTGAAAAGAAAGATGGTTCAAAGACAGAAAATAAAGGTGTAATTGTGTCTGATGCAGAGATACTCACCACCAGTCTCACGCGGAGAGAATTATTTCATGCAGAAGGAGGATAAACCTGTGACTTTTTTTAATTTCTGCTCTTTCCCTGATGGGGCTAAGGGAAAATAAAGTTGCTTATTTCCCATTGACAATGACTTATTGATGAGAGAAAGTGGTTCCTCTCATGTTGACAAGAATCTCAGACTGGAAATGTTGTTTATCAAAATTGCTTTCGTTCCTTGCCTCTATCGGCCAACATGTCTTGTGCTTTGGCTTCCGAATGATCACCAGCTTGCTGGTCATTTAGGAGTTACGTAAGACCTATAATAGGATTTTTGAGTAGGTACTGTTGACGGTTAAAGAAAAAAAGATGTCCGTCAGTGGCTGCATTTATCATACCTGGTCGATTTCTCGAAAACCGGAATCCTGAGAAGTGCACCCGCCTTCCTCTATCTCCTGTACCTGGCGCATCAGAGGAACGCTTGAACATGTGATGGTAGACTGCGCTTGGTCCACTACCTAAGACTCAAGAAGTCTGGTAACCAGTTTTTATTAACCATGATGTGTGTGGCTACCAGATTCCTGAGGCGATTCCCTACGAAAAATCCGGCCTG
>NW_024874705.1:0-1864 GCF_018340385.1 Cyprinus carpio
ACCCAGAAGTCTACAGAGATCACTACGAAACAACTTTCAAGCACAACACGAGTAAATGGATATTGGAATAAATTCGCTATTTTTTGTTTGTTTTTGCCAGAAAAAACTATTCGCTACTTCTTGATAAATGGATGGTTGAGCCACTGGAGTCCACTTTCAGACAATTTCAAACAATGTCTTAACACGATTTCTGATCAGAACAAGTTTAAGCCCCTTGAAGTCAATGGAAGACTTATCCAGCCTTCTCAGATTACATCATAAATATAATATTTTGTGATGCTATGGTTAATGGAAGTCTTAAGGGTTTAGACTTCAACACCGCTGGTGACTAAATACAAATAACTCTTCGATTTTTGGTGGTGAACTAACCTCTTTAATAAAATGATTAAACTACAGATTTACTGTAATGCATCTTATATGAACAAAACACAAATTTCTTCTCTTTACTTTCTGCCATCTTTTCCCAACAACAACAAAAAATTACCTTTCATAGTGCTTTTTTTTTTGAAACAAAACTTTACGTTATTGCACTTTTCGCGTGATGCGGCTCTAACTCTGTGGCTGTTGCGTCGGAAACTCAGATATGACAGTGTCTGCCGAAAAAAAAAAAAAAAAAGCATTAGTACATTGGTGCTTTACATGAATAGCCACAAAATTATTCATAATATCCACCTTATATGGTTATAGGATATAAAGCTTGCTGAGAATATAGACACACAATAATGATTTTTCTAGGCAAAAAAGAGACCTTTTCTGAGTCTGTGTGATCATATCTGTTTTGTAGTTAAGGATGGCTGCATTACTGTCGGCAGTTTTGTGAGAGAAAGCTAAACTAGCTGAACTTAGCAATGATATCAATATATAAAATAGTTTATTTATGCGATGCCTACCATGCCATCCTCCCATTTTAATATTTTAATATTAACTTATCGATGTGATTGTCAGCACTATGAATGGTGAAACAAGCTGCTCAACTCAGAGAAAATAATCAAGATGAGGATTTAGAGGTTATTTTAATTATTCTTTAATGGTTTTTTTTTGTGATTAACATACTTTTGTCTACAGTATACAGTTAAATTACTCAATCATGCTGGATACAACTCCTTCATAAGATAATCAGTGGTTGGCCACAGAAAGGAATCCTCTATGGCCTATTATATTATTTAGAAGCTACTTTAATTTGATGTATAATTTAATATGGGTTAAATCCCAATGTAAGTGCATGAAATAGAAGCAATTGTTTACTGCAAATCGCTTTTGCCCAAACCTTTCATTTAATAATTTTGAAACTGCTACTTAACTTTAAGATTTGGCAAATTAAATTATCTTTATTGTGATATGCTGTTTGTATTGTTTTCTTGCTGTGATAAAATAAGGTTCACAATCTTGAAGTTTATGCGATGCAATATAGTATGAGATACATGCTACCCTTAAGTCAATTATTTTTATAACATATTTTACACTACTATTTCAGCTGAGAAAAGGACTATAATGAAATATAAAAAATATAAATCTTATACTAAACCGATAAGTGCATTCATTTTTTCTGGGTTCAGCCTTTCTTTTTGGGACCTATTCCCAGTGAGGCTTGATGAACCCAGAACCTCCCTCCCAAACAACAAAACAGCTAACTCTTGAGTGAACAGGGACATTCTGCTCCTATTCAATCTCCTAAAGCAGGTTTTGTTGACTTGGACAGCCATGTTGCCCAGAGAAATCTATGTAAAGAAAAAAAAAATCACATTAACATACCAAAAACAAACAAACAAACAAACAAACAAAACATTCTAGTAGGGTCTGTAAAAAATGTAATCTCTAGACTGAACACTGGCTACAATACCTGTCAATCATTTTACAATTAGGC
>NW_024874706.1:0-2425 GCF_018340385.1 Cyprinus carpio
AATAAAGGAGCTCATGATCATGACTCTCATATTAGAGTCGTGGTGCCGCTAAACTCAGAGTCAACCTGCTCAGAGTCGACTGAACTAACACAATTTAGCTGTTCTGAAACCGAACACTCAAGAGTTTTCCCTCTCAGGGGAAGACCAACTCGAAGTTTGTTGAACCTCCTTTCTGGAATACACCTCCGAAGAGTGAACCACTACTTATTTGTGCATCATTGTATTCTAATTTTATGACTTTGTAGAGGAAAAAACTGAGTGAAAACTCTTCCCACATGCAGAGCTAGTGCTACGGTTTCTCTCCAGTGGTGGATACTCTCATTGTTATCAGGTTCTCCTGGACGACTGAATTTCATATCACGGAGTGAACACTTGTAAGGTTTCTCTCAAGTGTGGATCAACCTGGTGCCGTTTCAAAATCTCAGCTGTAATAAAGTCTTCTCCCACTTAAAGCAATATATATATTCTCTCTCACACCATTGTGTATCATTCTGATGAAATTTTAAAGCATGCAGATGTGAAAAACTATTTACACAGAAGAAACATGAATGTGTTTCTATCCTTTGAATGAACTTTCAGGTGACCTCTCTGTGGGGTTGAGCTCTTTAAAATGCTTTTCCACACTGATACACATGGGTGCAGGTTTCTCTCCAGTGTGGATGTTTAACGTGTTCCCCTTAAAGTGTCCTGTGCGTGTGAATCTCTTCCCGCAATCTCGATCACATGTGAACGTTTCTCTCTCCAGTGAGGATACTCATGTGAACACTGAGATTCTGTTGCATGTGAAAACTCTTTAACATGAGTGCAGGTGAAACTTTTATCTGTCTCTTCTATTACAGTAAAGGAAAACTATTTCAGTCTCTGAGGAGATTTTTCTCCAGTTTTTGACATGTTTCTTCTCTATTGGATCTCAATAATAAAAGTTAAAAAAGTTACAATATAAATAAATGTAACAAAAGTTGTAGAAATATGATGCAAAATGTTGACGACGGATACACAAACATTATAAAATTTTTCACACACTTTTACAAAAGATCTCAATGATCTCTATCACAAAGGTATATACAGGTTTCTGTAGTAGAACTATTTGATGTTTGATCAACTACAACAATATAAACATCATATTAGAAATACAATATTAACCCTAATATACTCTACTAAAAATTATTAGATAAAGCTGCAGTCTGTAACTTTTGAGCTCGCGTCTGGCGGAAGAAAACTTGTAGCCGGAGCCTACTTCTCTCCAATATAAGCAAAATCCAACGCTAACCGGCTCATTCTGGTACAATCAGCGCAGGGCTGTGCCCCACAGTGTGTTGGTGTTTAAAAGTAAAAATAGTATACTAATGAGCGAGTATATCAGAATCAATTTTCCAACCGTGTTTTGTCTTATCCTGAATCACTACATGGTACACCTATAATAAGGGGTTTATATTCGGACTATTTTGTGTCTGGTTCGGGGTCGGCCAACGCTGCAGCGTACGCACAGTACCTGGTGACAGGCCATAGATGTAAACAGAGAGGAAGTAGCCTGCTACAATGTTCTTTTTCCACCAGACGCGTAGCCCCAAAAGTTACCAAATGCAGACTACTAATTAATAACCATTTTAAACTACTTAACTGACCAATATTTTTTCACTTAACAACACTCAGGATATAATTTGAAAACATTCTACAAGTTTTTTCTTTCAGTCCTCTATTTTTGTACTCTTGAGATAGGAACACAAAGCTCATCGACCGTATAACTCCCCATTTTATTAACTTTTTTTTTTTTTTTTTTTTTTTTACAACTCTTTGAGGTATTTCAACTACACACACTAAATATGATGAACTGCTGGTAACTGTAAAGGTTCTTTAAGCCTTAATCAATAAACAATAAAAGAAGAAACACAACCTGTTTGTTCTTCAGTGTGTTTGATTCTGCAGGGTTCTGGGAATCCTCTATGTCTCTATGTCCTTCAATAACCCTCTGTCTTGCAGATTTCTATCTTTCTTCCTGATGCTCTGATGCTTGGCACATTGTGAAGCTGACAAAACCACATACAATTAAAAAAGATACCAAATATAAAAGCCAGAATCTAAGAATTTAGAAACTAGTGAAAGAATAAACACACAAATACATTTTACAAATTTGCAAGGTAACATAAATCAACCAATGAAGTGAATTTAAACTGAATGTGTTTAGTTTTGTGTTTCATTCTGAACATGGTTTATCACAGACTAATGAATAAATGCTGTTGTGATAGTTTTTCATCTTTGTAATGTCACAATAACTGATTGCGGTGTTTTATTGTCTTGACAGGCAATTAAAATGAATCTTAATGTGTCAATGAACAGATCTGAAGTCATCAGTAACTGAATGAGGTCAGAAAACAGATCTATTATCATGAAATAAAGAGGATTTTCATCAGCTGATAATATTGAT
>NW_024874707.1:0-2031 GCF_018340385.1 Cyprinus carpio
GCCGGAATCTTTCTGTAGTGCTCCCATCCTAAAACGAACCACTAGTCCATACTTTACACTCTGGATATTTCTGAGCTACTCCATCAGGAGTATCACAGGAAAGAGGAACATTAGTTACCCAGGGCTGGCAAAACTTTCCTCCCCAAGCAGTCATTCCCAAAATAAACGTGACATCTTCGAACGGGGAAGACACGGTCGCGACTCCAACAACAACGCCGACCTGCTGCCGAGGGAGGTCTCTAATTTCCAATTTTGTGCAAAGGCACATTCAACAAAGCTCCATCTCAAATCCCTGTACCAAGACACTTGAACCAATAGAGCTCTCTCATCGAACCAACAGTAATATTCCTTCTCAGAATAAAACTCTGAGCAGCTCTGTGTCACAGTACCCTGACTGGTTTTCATGAATTTGCATTACCAACCAAAGATACAAATCCGTCCATTATAGACGGCACATACCCCTGTTCTTTACACATATCAGCCTGCGAAGCTATGACTCCAGTCTTTCTAATTGCTTAGGGAGTCGTCCAATAAACCTACCGGTTTAGGGACACTATTTTTCTTTTTGAGTACTGAGTAAGCAATAATGTGTCCGTGTTTCTTACAATAAAGGAAACAAACTGGTGAGGACAGAACTTGATAGATTCTCCATACTTTGTCCTCACGAGACTGATCAAAGATGCGCCTTTAACGAGTCGACTGTTGCTACCAGGATTTTGTACAGTACCAAACACAGTCTTATGTGTAGCTTTGCCTTCATCAGCTAGAGCAACAGCGGCAGAACATTTGAGAACTTTCTGCTCATTTGGGTATGTTTCAACTGGTAACGTTTTAATTCCTAAGAGAATGAGTTCCGTAGCTCCTCATATGTTTTTTACCTTCATAGAAGCACACCACCGATCAAACATTGACTCTTTCTCGGCGAAGCAATTCAACATAGGTCTCATTAGTTTTTCGATGATTCACTGAGAATTTTTTGGCGATAAGCCTCAGGAACCAATTCATAAATTCGCAGAACGGCAGCTTTTACTTCATCATAATCAAGAGACTCCTCCACTGACAATGAAGAATAAGCTTCCTGGGCTTTCCCCACGAGAACACACTGCAACAACATAGGCCAAAAATGTTTTCGACCACTTAAGATTGATGGCAACACGTTCAAAAAGAGCAAAAAAAACTTGTGTACCTCTTGTTCTCGAAAGGAGGGAACCATACAGATATTCTGACCCACACTCCCGAAATCAGAGGAAACATCCGGCACCTTTCCACAAGAGCTTTTCAGCTCGATTTCAGCACTGGGGAAGCGTGAAGCATTCCATCTCAAACCATTTCAACTCAAGTTCATGTCCTCTCCACAGCTCATCTTCGATACTCCTTTTTCTCCACGCTCCCATTCCTGTCTTTCTTAAACAAAACTCTATCGTGCTCTTTAGCACAGCTCCAGCTAGCCAGGCTTGCAAAACAGATCACAGACTACCACATCTGCTTCAGGAGATGAGTCTACAAGCTTTTCCTCATCACCAAAGACGCCCTGTTTATACAACAGATCCACAAGCAGCAGCTGGGGATTCGCGTTTTGGCTGCGTAATACGAAAAGCAACCTTATAATGTGCAGCAATCTTCATGAGATCAACCCTGTTAATTTGGAACAACTCAGCTTGCGTCGGATTAGCAATAAAATTCGTTAATTCAAACATGATTAATAAACGTCTTGGGTTAAAGAAAAACGAAAAAGCACTACGATCAAAATTCCCATCAATTGACTGTGATTCAACAAAGTTACAAAAGTAGCACCATTCAAGTGTGAACAAATCAAAAAAAGATCACACGAAGTCACACAAATCAGATCAATCCCGGCCCAAATGTACGACCCCTTAACCATTTCAAGGCTCGTGAATTCCAAAGGACACAGGCCGAACATATAAAAAGAATCACAACCCCTGATGTAAGTTCCAAGACGTCTCTATTTAATTAACAGAATTCAAATCGAACATTCACAAACAATATTTATAGTAAAAAACAATCCAATAG
>NW_024874708.1:0-1981 GCF_018340385.1 Cyprinus carpio
GATAACTGCATCCCTCATTTTGACCTGAATACACTATTGAGTGGTCTAAAACATCATATTGCTCTTTTTATTTTGAATCTTCAGGAAAATCATCTCATCCCTAAAGTTACCCATGACACAGTCATTGCCAGCCTTCAGTTCATTCTTAATTTCGTCCGAGAGGAGTATGCTGAAATAATTAAATTCCATCTAGACCAGTCTGGATTTAGGTTAGAAGACAATGAGGATTTAAATAACTTTGCTGTCTAGTGAGGTCCTATTTGACTCTGTATTTGAGTCTGTACTGACAGAGTATCAGCTAACCCAATACTGCAAAGAGCATCTGCATCTTGTTGAGCCTGTTCAACATGTGCTCGGTGTTAATAGTAATGGGAAAGAGGACACATTTTTGTATATACCCATTTCTGATGTATTGAAGGTCCAGCTAGAGAAACAAGACATTTTTGAATCTTTTCAAAGAAGCAGTGAAAAGGCTTCAAGTGAATTTTTCGAAGATTTTTCAGACGGACAGATTTTCCAAGACAACCCTTTTTGGCAGGATCCAAATGTTGTGAGGTTACATCTGCACATTGCATCTAATTCAAGGTTGCCAACCCTTTTAGGTTCCAAAAAGGACTTTGCATAAACTCACAGCATCTCTATTTCCTCACTATTGGAAATCTTGAACCAACTTACAAATCTCAATTGAGACACATAAATTTATGTATACGAGACATCAGCTTCTTCAACGATATCGTTTTAAGGACATTCTGCATCCTCTCATTCAGGATCTGAAGCAGCTTCAAAGAAGAATTTTGGTCAGTGTGAATGGACAAGAAATCAAATTAAAGTGTGCTTTGGCTCACGATCTCCGCTGATAATTTGTCTGCTCACAACAGCTGGATTTACTTGCTGTTTCAGCAGTGAATGAGGATTTGCAGATTTTGTATGGTCACTTACCAAGATTTAAAATCTCATGTTAATGAAGACAAGCGTCATCATTAGATCTTCAGAGGTTCACAAAGTACCATCTAAGTGCTCTCAGGAGATTGGAGAGATCTCAAAACAGACATACAGTGTAGTAAATGAATGCCTTTAATGACTTGGAGTACTTTGACATCACCAAATCGTTTCCTCAGACTTATGCATGATTTCTTGGAGGGCATTGTGCCCCTGTGATGACCAAAGTCATAAAAAGCATTGCATTTTCTGAAATAGTTTCCTCCAGTAACATAAATGCTGAATTAGAGCTTATTTCAAATTGGAAAAAGAACGACAAACGTAATATTCCACAGAAGTTACCACTAAGTGTTCTGAAACAGACCAGATTGTTGTGAACAGCAGCTCAAAACTGGTGCCTTTTCAGAATATTACCATTCCTTATTGGACATTACATCCACAAGGCAGAAGCACACTGGGCTGTGTAATCTGAAGTGCAAGAGAAATTGGTGAGATCATTTTGTCCCCTGCATAAAAAAAACAGTGCATATACCTTTTCTCCAACCTTTATCTAATTGGAGAATTCCTCTCAGATTTCCAAGCCCTGTTCCCAAGATGCTTTTACACAAAACTGCACTTTCTCACACACTATCCTCGCCTCATTTCAGACTTTGGACCTTTGAAGTCCTGTGGTGCATGAGGTTTGAAGGCAACACCAATATTTCAAAGACTAGCCCGCAGCTTACTTGCTGGTGCAGAAACCTGTCTTACACCCTCTCTAAAGACACCAGCTGAGGCAGTGTTGGGAGTTAACATCGTGGATGCACTTCCACAACAGACATACACTGAAGGTGAACGCTCAGTTCCATTCCAGGTCCTTTCCCTTAATGATCTCAAAGAGGGGCATCAGGAATAAAAGTAGAACTAGGTATCCCAGCGAGGAGACACTGGCTGTGCATCCAATTCTCTTTTTTGACAAACAATTACAAAATACAAAATTGGAGACAGCCTACGTGATTGATGTGGCTGAGGATGGCATTCCAGTTTTCATGAAAGTGTCTAA
>NW_024874709.1:0-1754 GCF_018340385.1 Cyprinus carpio
GTACTCCGTTCCATGTCCAGACACCACCACCAAAACGTCAACGAGAAGAGTCTTTGTCCGATGATTTCAGAAGCGTTGTGATTCGGCGTTGTCAAACCCCAGCGATGGCTACTGCAGATCTGGTGCATCCGGGTCACGGCACCAAATTTATGTAGCATGTCTGGACCGGTCACCCCACACACACAGAGACCACACGACCACTCTTCGATGAGATTTAGCACTTTCCTTGGTACTTGGTCTGTAATAAGGAGAAATAATCAGTGGATCAAAAGGCGACCGCTTCTCCCTCTCTGGCACACAGAGTCAATTACGGGGAGAGCTCAATAATACATGTGCTCGTTAGCCTCGCACACAGGTGACTGAGATTATACAATAATGAAAAATAAATTATACTGTTTACAATATGTCTCTTTGTCTTTCTTATACATCACATTTCTATTAATACATCACAAGGTAAGGGTATAAAATATTACAATAAATAGATTACAATATTACATTGGCTATATAACTTATGCATTAATTCCAGTGTTATACGATAAACACACTGCAGGAATAAACAAATTATAATACCATTTGTATGAATAAATCAGTATTCTTATACGTTTTCATATCTAGAATTAATCATTTAATACACATATAACTTGCCTAACAATGTTGTAGGCCCTTTCCGATAAGATCAAGCACTACACATGAATCGATGAAATCAGATTTTTCTCCCGTAACACTCTACATTGAGAGATACATTCAGTCACTAAATCTATTTTCTTTATAAAACAGACCAACATAAACAACTTTTAATACCTGTAATAAGGAGGAAATAATCAGTGGATCAAAGGCTTAATCGCTTCTGGCACACTAAGCATTAAGGATGCTACTAGTTAGCCACAACGCGACATCATAAGGTCAAATAACACCAAAATATACATTCTCATCATAACTAATACAATCAAGTAATTAGTATAAAATAAATCACATTCATCCAGCCGTATAAATAACATTTTGGACAAGAAATATCATCATACATCAGGAGAGTCAATTACGGGAGAGCTCAATAATACATGTGCTCTTAGCCTCGACACAGGTGGACTGAGGCTATCGCACATCGCGACGCGGGAAAACCCGGATGTGTTCCACTGATATAATTCCCCTCCCAGACAAAATCCCAAAGAAAAAGTTCCACCTAATCTAATATTATGTAATTTTAACTTGCAAACAATAATAAATGAACAAAATTTCGTGGAGTTCACTAACCCTTTCTTATTATGAAACTAATAGAATTTATAGTAGCATAAACAGAATATATACATACAAAAAAAAAAAATAATAATCCAATATAGGAATTAAAAAGAAAGCAAATTAAAATTTGATGTAAATCCATACACCAGTTACTGAGCTCCAACTCTCTCTGTAGGTCTTCTTCACATCTGGACTGACAGACTTCCAGTCAATGATACCTACACAAGAAAAAAACAAATGTTGAGAGATTCAAACAAAAAGTAACCAATAAGTAGAATAAAATATAAAATATGCAAATGTTGTCACTAGCAGAAGCACAAGTGTCTGAGAGTGCAAGTCTGCAGCCAGACCCTTCTTCATTATATTATAATATAATTGTACTTCAGACTCTTCACTGAGACAGTAATTCTTTGTTACCAAAAGTACATATGATTCCTGTGCATGTTTTCTAAAAGAATGGAATCACAAAAAAGGTGACTGGCACTCATCTATACCACAGGTTATACTAATTTTTGGTC
>NW_024874710.1:0-1886 GCF_018340385.1 Cyprinus carpio
TTCAAATAAAATACTTCAATCAGATATCTCAACGTCAGTTTATTGTCTCTTAACATTTCCAAATTTAGCCAGTATCCTATATTTTGTTAATCTGCATTGTTGTTCACAAACACAAATACAGTGCCATCTAGTGGCTTTCTTGGCAAGAACAATCAACGTGAACGATATCATTACAAGTCCAACCTAAAACTAGTACCAAAACCAATTTGATTTATGACTCTGCCGACCCCATAAACATTTTCGGTCCTTCATTTCCAAGATCATCAATGGCCTGCAGCTTTGGTCCAGGCACAGCCAGCTTTGCATCGCAATCACGCCATCACTTGCAGTAGGCCTATCTATAATTACACCTCGCTAGCTTTGTTCCTACGCTTGTGAACTTGTGTCTCATTAGATAAATTCTCTAATCCTACCAGACCCTTTCATTAGCTCCAGAGTCGCCTCCACACGCTGGTGCTGGTCAAAGTTCGCCTTTGTCACCGACTCTAATCTTTAAACCACTCTCTTATATTCATACTGTAGCTTTTCTGTACAAAAAAACCGCCAAAAATTTATTCTGAGATCAAAGATGGCACGCGCAGCTTAGCTAAGCAAAGGAATTACTTATAAAACAATACTGTATGCTTAACTAAATGAATTGTATTGATTTATATATATATATATATAAGTATATATATATATATATATATATATATATATATATATATATATATATATACTTACACAAACTGCATATTGTAATTTGAATAAATAAAAACTACTAACACAAAAATAAACATATTGAAAGGTTCAAGCTGCCTGAGATCAAGTACATTGGCTGTTGTATTTGAATAATTAAATTGAGGTAGGTCTTTGCAAGGTTTGTAGTGCTGTTTTGGGATGTTTTAACAGTCATTTATGAATATAATTATATTTAAAATTATGTTCTGTGTGTAATAATGCGCTGAATAATGAATTGTCTGAATCATTTCTGAAGGTAATGTGTTATGCATTTCTAATGTTATCGTTGTAGTGATTACTGTTCCTGTGAGCTAAGTTCTGCTGGAAACAGCATCACAATCACAATGATCTCAATCAATAAGATATATCAGACGGTTAAACATCAAAAGAGGCAGTCACACTAAATCTTCAACGTGCGAAATTTTTGCGGACCCCGCTGCGAATATGGGTGGGAGCAGGTATCTCGTCAGTAATCACAACATGGATTAATGTGCTTGTATACTGTGTCTTTTGCGATGGTGTCGAAAGCGTTTTATTGTTTTACTCTGTCTGTCTTTCTCTCTATATAAATACATACACACTAAGCAATAAAAAATTATAAAATGTGTCCTCATTCAAATGTACCATCTGTTCCTGTTTCCATTGACACTGCGAACCATGCAGCTTTTTTTTTTTAATAATCTTTTAAAGATGTGTTACGTAAAATAGGATGCTGCGCTATGGCTAAAATTAGCGCTTCCTTAATTTTTGAATTTCTGGACGTATCGATTTTTTAATGGTACCACGTCTTCAAGTGATGCGAATTCGCAGGTCAGAGTTGACCAAACTTGAACTTTGGAACGCAGCGAAATGCGAAATTTTTCGCATGATCTTGCGTTTCTGGTCTGACGCATTCGCATGCGTATGAATGGAAGTCAATGGAACGAAAAGTGCAGTGTTGACCGCCCCTTGATGCAAGTTTGCGTAATTGTCCTGTGCATTACATTTAGGGGGGCACAGTAAGTCATTTGGGGGGGCAATGCCCCCCCCTTGACGACGGGCCTGCTGTGATTGAATCATGAATTTTAACACTCTTCTTAACATATTTCTCTCTGTTTTGATCTACGTATTCACTGCCCTTTTGCCCTTTTTCCAGGAAACATATCGAAGAGCTGCACTGCCAATGG
>NW_024874711.1:0-1457 GCF_018340385.1 Cyprinus carpio
AGTTTGGGGGAGCCAAATGAAAAAGCTCTACCTCCTTTAGTGGACTTTGCTATCCTAGGTACTATCAAAAGTCCAGCGTTTTGGTGACCTTAGGGAGCGTGATGGGTTGTAGCGTGGTAGAAGACTAGTTAGGTACGCAGGAGCTGTGCTTCATTAAGGCCTTATAAGTAAGTAATAATATTTTGTAACTGATACGGAACTTAATAGGTAGCCAGTGCAGAGACTGTAGTATTGGGGGTAATATGGGATCATATTTTTCTAGGACCTGGGTAAGGACTCTAGCTCGCTTTATCATTTGGACTACCTGTAGTTTGTTTATTGAGGATGCAGGACAACCACCTAGCAGTGCATTACAATAGTCCAGTCTAGAGGTCATGAATGCATGAACCAGCTTTTCTGCATCAGAACAGGTAACATGTTTCCGTAGCTTGGCAATGTTTCAGAAGATGGAAGAATGCTGTTTTTGTAACATGGGAAATAATGATTTTCAAAAGACAAGTTACTGTCTAATATAACACCCAGATTTTTGACTGTAGAGGAAGTAACAGTACATCCGCCTAATTGCAAATTGTAATCTACTTAGATTCTGTGTAATATTGTTAAACCTTTATTTTTAATGCATTTATTATTTTTTAATGCATCTTTTAATGTTTTGTTTTGATCTTATGCACACAGTTTTAATGCATTTTCATATTTACCTTTCATTTTTTATTCCAAAAGCATTTAAAACATGAAAACCACCACTCTAGATGTAAAAAGGAATCTGCAATATTATAAGGCATTTTTTAAATTTTTTAAAAATTTTAATGAAAAGAATTTTAATGCATTATAATGTAAATTTACAAAAGCAGAGTCGCTGGCATTTAAATGCCACAATGTAATTTGGTGTAAAAATGCAAAAATTTTTTTCAAAATTATAATGATTTATCATGCATGAGTCTCAAGGACACATTAAACCAAAAGAATACAAACTAGAAATATAGATGTGCTTTGTATAATTAAAGTACTTTGTCTGAGCCTTTAATAACAAGTCAATCGTTTCAGAAAGTAAATGTATTATTCTCATTGACTCTGAAGGCTAGGTAAATATTAGGCTAGACAAAGTAAACATACTGTAAAATACCGGAATGATTTTGTATTTCATTGTGATTTTGCAATGTCTGGCACGAGTGAGTTGATTTGTGCCAGGTCAACTCAAGGTCCACTGCAACATAGTAGCTGAATATTGATGATGACAAAATCAAAACAGGTTAATGGTTGTTCAAGCAGCTGAAAGACTGAACACATGGTAAACAGGACTGTGAGTGACGGATCTGAGGGAACAAATACACTCAGCAAAGAACAAGTGGTTGTCAAGTGCATTGCTGGACATGGAGACCGTGTAGGATTTGATATTTTAATCAGATGTTTCTGCAAAATTGATATACGGAAAGTGAAGACCATCCTTAGGAAAGGGA
>NW_024874712.1:0-2023 GCF_018340385.1 Cyprinus carpio
CAATTTATTTCTGTTATAATTGAAATATTGTGTGTTTTGGAGACTTTATTTACTGGTATAAGCCACCTATGGTCGATATTCATGAAACTTAATACTTGTTAAGAGTCATCGGGACACATATTTCACGTGTTTCTTCATGTTGTGAGTTTTTGAGGTTTTTAGATTTTATAGGCATTTGGGTATATTTGGGCCACGCCCCTTCGATAAATGACAGTGTTCACAAGTAAACCATCCTGAAAATTCCAAATTCTTGTTGATCATTGGTAATCGTCAGAGAGTCCAGAAGATTGCACTGCAATGGTTTTGATCGAGAGAGTGAGCGAATTTACAAACCTTGGGACTATGTTCGACTTAAGTTTATGGTTTTAACACTTCATTTAGAATATTTAATAAAGAACTGTTTGATTGACAGCAATGGTTCTTGAGACACGTTGGCTTGTTACAATTATGAGCGAAGATCATCAATGATATGCATATTTTGTGATCGTTGGTGAAATTAATTGATAAAATATCATCATCGATTTACGTACTTGAAAAAAACGCAATGTGTGCCCCCTAGTGGCCGATTTCGTTTCAAAATTCTTACAGACCTTAAGGGTCATGAGAGTCTCGAAAACACAAACTAGCTGCTCACTGTCCGTAGTTTCGTTATGATATACCTCCATTACAGCTGTCAAATAGGTGGCTTAAATTTTTTGGCCCAATGGCAGCCTGATTTTTTGAGATACGCGTGGAAATGTCCTCATAGGGACACTGTGCCCAGATCGGACAAAGCGACATTGCATACCAATTTTCAAGATCGGATCGGACTACCGGATTGCCTAGTTATACCCGATTTATATGTTTTTTTGGTTATGGAGCCCCCACGTGGCAAAGAAGTGCAATTTGTCTTTGGTTCGACCAAAGATGTGAGCTTATAAACATGTGTAACAGTTGGGTGAAGATATCTCATTTCTGTTCTCACAAGTTATAGCCTTTGTGTAACATGTCCTTGACTTTCGAACGTTTTGGGCGCCCCATTGCTTTTTTACAGTGGGAATTGAAATTCGACTTTTTTTTGATAATTATTGATATGTTCAGTGTCCAGAGGAAATATATTCGGCAGAATGTTTGATTCTAGACTCGAGGTGAAAAAACCTAGGACTAGTTCGCAAAGTAGGTTTGGAATATAAACCTCAATTTTGCGGAAAAAAAAAAAGAAGACAGGCGAACTACGAAGCGTGGTCGTAGAGAAAAAAAAAGGTGATGTGCCCTTGTGTATGCACTACGCCAAGGACGACTTGAATGGATGTACGTTTTTTGAGTATCTTGACACAATACGGTCTAGTCTACGGAGCTACGGACCAAAAATCGTATAAAAAATTTTGTGTTTTTTACGGCGTAGCGGACCCCGTTAGGCCAGATTGTGACGCACACCTTTGTCAACCTCTCCCAAAATTTGAGCTCTACGATCTAGCCCAGAAGTTTCAAGTCTCTAGGCGTGCAGTTTGGTCTGCCTGCGATCAGTTTTACGGCGGAAAAATAATAATAAATATAGCTGCAAGCAGCAGCAATTACGGGGTTGAGCATTTACCAGGGCTTAAAAATGGGTTTGGTTTTTAGGGTCTAGGCCAACCTGGATGTATGGCTGACAGTGAGGAACACATCTAAAATGGAGAATAGGCTCACACATACACACACACACAGAAATGAAATGGTTACACTATTATATTAATAATCATTAAGCATGCTTATACACACACACACACACACACACACACACACAACACATACAGTCTTCTCTTTTTAAGTTTGTATGTCATTGGCAGGTTTCATTGCAATCATAATCTGGCATAATTGTAAAACTACTATTTGAACAAAACGATAAACTTTGATTCAATGTGATTTTAAATGTTATTGCAGTGTACAAAATGTGTACAAGCAAACAAATGAAAAGTACTGTTTTTGTTCATTTAATCAGCCCATTAGTGGTCTTCCGCTGCCATCTAGTGGTTATGAATGCAATTTCTCATACAACAGTGTG
>NW_024874713.1:0-2043 GCF_018340385.1 Cyprinus carpio
CTCCCTGTTCCTGGGACAGAACTGCTCCCTATCCACCACGGCTTGCATCCACCTCCATGGATAAAGGAAGGGAGAAGTCTGTGATAAGCCAAATATAGGGGCAGAGGTAAGCCTATTCTTCAACTCCTCAAAGCTATCCTGACACTGCTCTGGTCCACGCTGCCCCAAAACAAGATTCTGCTCGAGCCCTAGGCTTACGACCTGCAAACTCAGCTACTAGTCGATGTAGAGGGGAAGCCAACTCTGGCTAAACCTCTACAAACCTCCTATAATAATAACTGGTAAAACCCTCAAGAACGTAACGGAGTTCTGTTACTCCTGCTGGACGCTACAACCGCCTTACTGCTTCTACCTTGCTGGGATCGGTCGACACCCCTTTGTCTGAGATGACATGACCCCAATAACTTACCTACCTCTTGCTTGAAAATGCATGATTTAGTTAACTTAGCTTTAAGCCCCTACTGCACCAAACGACTCAAAAAACTACCTCCTAACCGCTTCTAGATGTTGTGTCACAGAGGAGGAAAACACTACTATGTCAGCCCAAATACAAAAGAAGGGACTGATTGCATGGATCCCCAAACAACCTCTCTCCATCAACCTCCTTGAAAGGTGCTTGGGGCATTGCAGAGCCCAAAGGGCATTCGATTCCATTCAAAAAGACCAAAAGGTGTACAGAAGGCGGTCTTAGTGTTTATCCCCCTCTCAGTGACCGAACCTGATTGTACCCACTGGCGCAGGTCCATAGTGGAGAACCACCGGCCCCCTGGGCCAGTGAGTCCAAGGTTTCCTCACGCGCCGCAGAGGGAAAGCATCTTTTCGAAGTTTTTGCTCAGCTGGCTGGTGTAATCTACACACATACGCTAACGCATTCATCCTTCTTTTTAACCAACACAATTGGGGAGGCATAAGGACTACAGCTCTCTCTAACAACATCTGCTTCCAGCAACTGATTTATGTGTGTTTTTACTACATCATACTCAGACGGGCGGTATTCTGCGTACCGTTGTCGAACGGGACAGAGTCTGTCAAAGGATGTCGGAGAAAGAAGTCGAGTACATCCCAAATCGCTTCATGTGCCGAAAACACTGTATGAAACTTTAACAATAGAGACTCCATCACTCGCTCTGCTCAGTCTCTGTCAATACTCTCGACAAATCAAGACTTTGATTTGTTCCTGCAACGGAGGGTGCGAGCAGTCGGAATCTGGAGATTTTATTGACGCTGACACAGATTTAACCTCAGAGACGCTCGTGAGGCAAACTCACCATAAATACACGCACTCAAAGTAACACCCAGAATAACATTCTGAAAAGCATTACATCAGTCTTACCTACATTACATAATAACAGGTACATAGATCGGTGCCTTGATTCACCCCTCATTAAGGCGGATGATGCTAACAGACCTGCAGGTAAACCCATTTTCTCTGGTGGTCCAAAGCCAGCAGTTTCCCCAGCAGTGCCCAGAGCAAGTAGCTGCCACAAGTTTTATTGCACCTTCACCTGTTCAACATATACATGCATTAGGTCCCCGATTCGCACCTTCCCTATCTGATTACCTGTAGGAACATCACTTCTTCTGACGACAATGTTGGTAATGCTTTGAAACACTGGCTTAGAGGCCCTCGGACACAGAAGGTGCTCAAAAAGGGCGGTACCATGCTGCCCAAAGAGCTCCTGATACACGCAGCAACACATTCATTCCCAAAATACCAGGGGACTTGGGCAACCGGTGCCATCTGTGGAGGGATCCCAACAACAAACCAGCACGCCACACCCTTGCAATTGTCTGACCGCAGAGCTCAACGCCCAGAACTCCAAATATAGCCAACATACGGTATCAACGACCCGCTGGTGCGCCCGGCTGTAAATCCACTGACATGTGCCGAGATTCTATCCCTGTTCCCCATGGTGCAAACCGCTCTAAAAACAACTTTCTCTGTAACAGTAGACACCATCGAGCCAGTATCGATCAAACAGGGCACCTGTACCCCCTCCCCATACAAACCATGAGGTGAGGACACGATGCCATTAAATGAGC
>NW_024874714.1:0-1892 GCF_018340385.1 Cyprinus carpio
TTTTATTGTCTTTTGCTTTTTATGGGTTTCCTGGGTCGTGAAGGGTTGTTTCCCGCATCATCAGCGCTTCCCATTTAAAAGCCGGATGTCCAAGGCCGACAAGGCTGCTTAACATCGCTTTTTAATCCACGGTTTTTGCCAGTAATATGGATTGTTTTTTGTCGGCACTACATCTTCTACACACTTCCTGATGAAACACGTTACAGTTTCTGAGTATGCCTCTATGTCATCATCAGACGCTGCCCGGAACATGTCCCAGTCCACGTGATCAAAACAGTCTTGTAGTATAGCGTCTGAATTGAATGGAACCAACGCTGGAATTATCCTGGTGAGGTGCTTCGTTTCAGTTTCTGCCTTATAAGCAGGCAGCAGCAGAATGGAAGAGTGATCCACTCTGCCGTAAAGGTGGGCGGGAGAGGTTTGTAGGCATCCCGGAAAGGAGAGTAGCATCGATCAATGCATCGACACTATCACACGTGTTATGGTGTTTTGTTTGAAATTATTTCTGGAGCTATTGTTCTGCAGCTGCCTTTGTTAGAAGTCCCTCTATAACATAAAACGCTTGCATAGGGGTAAGTGTGTTTCCGGCCAACGCCTCTCGTATCTTTATATCCCATCCTGATTTCTCCTTTAGTGCCTGATCCCTGGCTTGGGCTTGAGGAGGAATGTAAACAGCGGTGATTATGACTGGCTGTACAATTCCCTCGGTACGCCAGCGAATGGTCTGCTACAGACCAGCCATTAATGGAATTTCTTCAGATCAGGGGGAGCAGAAGGATTTAATACCACAGGTAGGTTCGTCCTTTCATCACATCCCGTAGTTGTTGATAAAGAACAACCCCTCCCCCCGCCTCTGCTTTCCCTGTGAGCTCTTTTCGGTATGTTCCGAGTGGTGCAACAGGAGAACCCGGTAAGCTCGATGGCCCTTAGTCTGTGGATGTACCTACTGGCAGGACAGTCCCGTTTTCTGTAAGGCAAATATGCAGCAGTATCCCTTGTTTCTCGTTCGTAGGAGATAACGGCCCGCAGTTTCGCACAAGTATTTCGTTTTTGTCCAGTGTACTGAACGTAGCCAGCAAAATGGATGGGAGAGGAGGTCGGAGGGACTCCACGCCGAGTCTCCACAGGACCTGCGCTCTCTCTTCCTCTTTCCTCGGGCGGCGTTTCCTCGTCGCGCTCCGGCAGCCCAGAACAAAGGGCTCTGATGGTGTCTGTAAACAAAGTGCCAGCGTTCAAGAACTCAAAGTCCGCTCTATGCCCGCCGACGAGGAACCAATGTTTAGAAGCTGAGGTTTCGAGACAGTCATACAAACAACATCCAACACTAGAACAACAAAAAACAAGTAAACAAAATGAAAAACTGCAAAGTTTACTCGAGCCGCAAACGCGCCAGCTCGCCACTTGGTTTACATAACAAGTCTCAGTTACATGTAGCTTAACGCAGAACATAGCAATAAGTTTTTTATTATTATTATAATAAACAAAAAGAAACAGAAAAAAAAAAAAACTAGCGCTCGTAGTAGAATGCTTTTTCTTTTTTAGGCTTTTTGTTAATTGGTATAGAAATTAAAAAGAAAAAAAAAACAGATATTGGGGGTGAACATACAGGGGTGCTCTCAATAAATTAGAATGTCATGGAAAAGTTCATTTATAACAGTAATTCCGAAAGCTCAAATTGTAGAAGACTTGTGTTTGCAATAAATTAAATGCACACAGACTGGACAGTAAGTTTGAAGTCTTTGGTTCTTTTTTGGTAGCGGTGATTTTGGCGTCACATTTAACAAAAACCCACCAATCAAATCCCCCACATCAGATACTTTCATAAGACCAATAAAAAAAGACATTTTTAGTGAATTGTTGGCCTTCTGGAAAGTATGTCATTTACTGTACAT
>NW_024874715.1:0-1581 GCF_018340385.1 Cyprinus carpio
CAAACAGTTTCACTCCACACACTATCCACCATACTAATCTCACAGCCTGAGATTTCTGGGAGAAGCCATCTCCCCTCTTCATCCCTCCATTTATTCTCATCTTGTTGGGGAGTAAGCTTCCCTCCCCTAATACCCAACAAGCAGCTCCGCCCCTGTAGCCGCCCACTTCTCTTTCTTGTCCAATGCCGCGAGGTTGGCGGGATATTTGAATTTCCCGCCAAGAGCCTCAGGCTCCACTCCTCCTTTGTTCCTCCGTTTGCTCCTTTAATTGGGGCAGCCATTTCTTACTTTTCAAGCTTGTTAGCAAAGTTTTTTGAGCAATCTCTGTAGAGATGGTTGGTTTCACCAGCGTAGATTACAATTGCCCGCCATTGGTACATTCCTCAAAACTGTGATCACCTCTCTACACTTGCCACACACACCATTTCTTGCATGCTTTGTGCAAGATGCCCTATGTGCCCACACCTCCGCACAATTTGGGCATTCCTTGATAATGAATGTAGCCGCGTCTTCCAACACACAATCATTGAAGTACCTAATCGAAACCTGGAATCCGGGCTTGATCCTCCCATTGTTTAATGGGAACTCAAGCGCAATTCCAGATGCCATCTTCGTCTGTTACCTGACTGGCTGACTACGAACCGTGCAAAATTCACCTGTTATACAACAATATCATCTCCACTCACTGTTTCATTAAACATTCTAACAATCACAGCTTTAAGTGAATTGCTCGTGAAAGCTTTTTCAACAGAAAATGGAGAACTGGTCTTACAAGCATCAAACCTTGCCAAAATCTTGTAACAAGTGGATGTGATCTAAAACTACGTCAAAAACCTTTGTTCAGGGGCAGAGCTATTAAACAATTCAAATCACTAGGTTTGTACTTGCTGCTTGTTGGATTAGCTTCCTGGAGAAGTCAAGACGCGGATATCCCGTGTAGCTGCCCCCATCCACCTCTTTAAACGCAAGATAGCTGTGGTGTTCGCCATCACGGGTAAAATGGAAAGCCGCATTACAAGTTGAGGCACCAACAGCCTACCTCCAAGAGGCTTATCGCAGTCTCAAACCGGCCCCGACACTGACACGTATTCAGCCAAAAGCCGAGAAGCGATGCTGCAATGGTGCAGCGGGGGAGGAAGTGGACATGCCTAACGCCCATCTCGGCTTTGGTAAGTCAGGAGACCTGGCACGCTGGGGACGGTAGGACCTCTCCCCCGTCTGCAACGTCACCGAGCCTCGCCCCGATTGGGCCCGGCGGTGGCTCTGCTGCGCGGCGGAGAGCAACGGCATCGCTTCAGAACTCCCAAACGGTTTTGTTCGCAGAGCCCGCGTGCCTCATGTCATCGGAATCCTTGGCTCGAGTCGAACGAGAGCAGGTCTCGAATTGGCAGGTCGCTCTGGCGAAATTTTCGCTATTTGGGATTTTGTCGAAAACCTTCTTTTGCAAACCAGCACCAGGTATTTGGCCCAGTCCGAACCAAAGCAGCACAGAAAGATTCTCTGGAGTCTGACGGTCAATAATCATCCAAAAAAGTGGAAATTTCCATCCACCTTGGCGAGGCCCCTCAAAACGCTCAAGGT
>NW_024874716.1:0-1663 GCF_018340385.1 Cyprinus carpio
CAATGTTTTCACCAAGTTTCATAAAATTTTTGAGTTTTCCCTTTAGGTTATGGGTTTTTTAGGGATAGTTGGGCCCAAACCCCTTTTAAAAATGACCCCAAATTATAAATCTAACCAAAAAAAATTTAAATTTTTTTAATTTTTGATCTAGAGAGTCCACAGAATATACAGCAGTGGTTTTGGGTTCCGTCGGGCAAAAACTAGGACTAGTTCGCAAAGTATGTTTTTTTTAACATATTTGAGAATAATTGATATGAAACGATTATTTGTACTTCGACAGTTAATGGTTATTGAAGGCAACAGGATTGTGCCATCATGAAGGAGACTATCAAAACATGGATAAGGCATAAGATCGTTGATGATATTTGAAAAGACCAGTGTGCAGTGATAACTGAGCCATAAAACTCGTTACGAGAAAAACAACTAGGGGCCACGCGATATTTCTTTTACAAAAGTCTTACAGACCTTCTTTGGGGACATGAAGTCTTTCCGAGTACTATTACTCCCAACCACAGATGAGTTTCGTTCCTGATTGGCCTCCATTGTGATTTACTCCTATGTCAAATAGGGTGCTCAAAAAAGTTCATTGGACAATGGGCGGTCCCAAATTTTTTTTTTTAGATACGCTTTAAATATCCTCATAGCAGACGCTTGTGTCCACATTGGACAAAGGCGCGGCATACCAATTTTTCAAAGATGATGGGATAAATGGGTTGCTTAGGGGTAGTTTGTATAGCCAGGTTTTATGTTTGCGTTTATCATTCCGGGATAAAGCGCCCCCAAAAGACCGAGGCTGCGGGAGAAATTTTGTGTAATTTGGCAAAAAGAGTTTTGAGCTCATACAGAGTGTTTCTGTCTTGTACAAGTTTGGGGAAGAAGATATATCTTTTAGGGCAAGAGTTACATAGTCTATTGCGGTTATAGAGTAAGAATTGATTCATCGGAGCTTGTTGAGCGGTTGGGGCCCATCACATTGGCGAAAGTGAGGTCACGAAATCTAAAACCTTTTTTTGATAAATTATTTGATACACTTACAACTAGAGAACATTTTGCAGGTTTGGTCCGATTGGTTTTTTTTTTGAGCAGGGCGAAAAAAAGCCATAGGATAGTCGTTTTTAAATAGTAAGGTTAGGTTGGACAAAAGATACTACGGTCAAATTTGCGGAAAAAACAACGAGGCCGTCAGTAGACCCAAATATCAGGACGAGGCTGTGGACGTTGAGGAAGTAAGCACTTTAAGGCCTTTGAGGTGGTCTTGGCCAACCTTGATGTATGGCTGGACAGTTAAACACATCCAAAATGGAGAAATAGGCTCAAGACACACAACACACATACACACACTGAAATTAAAATGATTAAACTTATATTAATACTATAAGCATATTCAATGAAGACACACATACACACTGTGTTTTTAACCTTAACCATTAGAGTGATATTTTTTTGCCCAATCTCTCTTAAAAAAAAAATTTTTTTGTTTTTGCTTCTGGTTAGAATCTTGAAAATTTATTTGGCTATGTTTTTACCACAGGGTTCTTTTGAGGGAAAATTGGTGGGGCTTTCTGTTTGTATTAGTAGGCCTTTGGTTACACTACATGTAAAGAACATATCAGAAAATGACCAGTTTATAGTTGTCCAAATGCAAATGTTCAACATTTTTTTT
>NW_024874717.1:0-2086 GCF_018340385.1 Cyprinus carpio
CTTCTCCGTGCAGGATAGGCAAGGAGGGCAATGTTTGTGAGATACCTCACTCATGTTATCAGAGAACCGGGGTTACGTCAGTAACCTAACGTTCTCTTTCTAACATTCGTTCAGTATCTCACTATGGGATATAGACAACTCCCGTATTGCCGATATGCTGACGAAGCAGACTAAGAAAGGCTGTGTAATTATCTGAATCATAGCTCCCGATTGAGGTGAAAACAGAATAATATGAGGAACTCGTCCTTTAGTAAAATTGCATTATACCACCTGACTACTCACTCCCAGAACAGAATGGGCCAGAGAGGGCTCTGTCACATCCAGTCTATAGAAACGAGCAAATGTGTGCGGAGAAGACCAGCTGGCTGCCGCGCAAATTTCCTGAATAGAGATGCCTCTAAACAGGGCCCAGGAAGTAGCCATGCCTCTAGTAGAGTGTGCTCGTAGTCCTTTTGGGGGCTCCAAATTCGAATTATTGTAACATAATACGATAGCCTACCCCAAGAGACAAACAGTTGATTGCTCTTACGGGTGTATGTGTTCTCTGAACATACATATGCACCGTCACGAACAGGACGCAAACTGTATGGCCTCTCCTCCTCTGGGGGATGCAAAGGGTGGTGGATGAAAAGCTAGCAGGTCCACTGATTGAACTGAACCAAGCGTGATCAAACACTTTGGAGTGCGAGCCTGGGTTAGTTCCTAAAAGTGACTTTTGGACACCCGGGCGAACATCATACATGAGGGAGTGAACTGATAAAGCATGTAGTTCACTCACCCTTTTTGCTGTAGTGAGAGCGAGTAACAGAGCCGTCTTTAGAGCTAGTAGCTTCAAGGCAATTTTTTTCAATGGGCTCAAAGGGGCTTTCTTTGAGAGCTGGCCACCAGAATCCACGGACAGGTCCAGGGCGGACCAGTGGTTTTCTGACACTGGGTGGTAACCGACCGGCACCTCTCATAAATCACACAGACGCAGAGGGTAAGCAAATAATAGTACCCGAGTTAATACCATACATGACATGCCGAGATAAGCGGACAGTAGATAAACCTTAACCGTGAGAAAAGGCTCTGGCCCTTATCTAAGAAGGTCCTGTAAAAAAACAAGCATATCCCAAACTGAACACAGGAGCGTAGGAACTATATTCTATCTACACTCAGCCCCTCAAACACCCTCCATTTGAGATTATATAAAGAGCGCGTTGAGGCAGCCCTCGCGTTCTGAATTGTCTCAATCACTTTCGGAGGTAACCCAGTTGCATTCAGATTTAGCCTCTCACGGGCCAGGCCCAGAGAGCTAGTTTCTGAGGGGAGGGGTGAAATATTTCCCCCCGTGCTTGTGAGAGGAGATCCCTGCGCGCTGGTAACGTCCATGGCTGGTCGTAGAGCAGTTGCGCAATCTCCGCACCAAGTCTCCCCGGCCAGTATGGCGATCAGAATCATTACATGCTTTGTTCCGAACCCTTACGTAGTGTCGGCTCGATCAGGCTCAAGCGGAGGGAAAGCGTAAATATCGTCTGGCCCTCGTGGGCTAGAGCATCCACACCCAACGGTGCATCGTTGCCCACCAGAGAGAAGAACAGTGGGACATTGCGCGTCTTCGCGCGATGCGAAGAGATCTACACGGCCTGGCCCAATCTCTGCCACACCATGAGCATAACTTGGGGGTGGAGTCTCCACTCCCTGTACAGAGGATTCCCTCTGGACAGTAAATCCGCTCCCCTGTTCATTATTCCTGGAACATGCGTCGCGCGTAGTGACAGGAGGTTCTTGCTGCTCCACATAATCAGTTCTTTCGCTAACAAGTGAAGCTTGTGAGAACGCACTCCTCCCTGACGGTTTATGTAGGGCTATCACCGTTGTATTGTCTGTCCTGACCAATACATGATGATTCTTGAGAAAATGCACCAAAATGTCTCAGAGCTAGTAACACTGTCATTAGTTCTAGAAAATTTATGTGCTTCTCTCTCAGTGCCGGAGACCAAACTCCCCTCACTGTTCTGCCCTCGAACACTGCCCCCCAGCCCGTGAGAGATGCATCTGTTGTCACCACTTTTCAATAGTACAGGGCCCAGAGGACATCCTGTCT
>NW_024874718.1:0-1550 GCF_018340385.1 Cyprinus carpio
TGAAAAGCCGTTGGAGTTTGTGTAACTAGAGTCTCCAAAGTGACATTAAATTGGAGTTTGTGTATCACTAGTCCCCCAAAGTGACATTAAATTGGGTTTGTGTGTATCACTAGAGTTTTACAAAGTCATAGCTAAATTCAGGGGTTGTGTATCATTAAAGTCTACAAAGTCATATTAAATTGGGTTGTGTATCACTAGAGTCTACCAAGTGACATTAAATTGGGTTGTGTATCACTAGTCCCCCAAAGTGACATTAAATTGGGTTGTGTATCACTAGGAGTTTACAAAGTGACATTAAATTAGAGTTTGTGTATCACTAAAGTCACCAAAGTGACATTAAATTGGGTTGTGTATTACTAGAGTCTACCTACAAAGTGACATTAAATTGGGTTTGTGTATCACTAGAGTCTACAAAGTGACATGACATTGGGTTTGTATATCAATAAAGTCTCCAAAGTGACATTAAATTGGGTTTGTATCACTAGAGTCCTAAAGTGACATTAATTTGGGTTGTGTATCACTAGAGTCCCCCAAAGTGACATTAAAGTGGGTTTATGTATCACTAGAGTCTACAAAGTGACATTAAGTTCGAGAGTTTGTGTATCATTAAAGTCACTACAAGGTGATATTAGAGTGGGGTTTGTGTATTCACTAGAGTCCCTATAAAGTGACATTAAATTGGAGTTTGTGTATCACTAGGAGTCCCCCAAAAGTGACATTAAAGTGGGGGTATCACTAGAGTCCCAAGTGACATTAAATTGAGTTTGTGTATCACTATAGTCTACAAAGTTTTCAGGGGGATTTCCACTTAGGATTCCCAAAGCATATTTAAAACTGTTTAGGTATCACTATAGTTCTACAAAGTCACATTGAATTGAAGTTTGTGTATCACTTCAGAGTCCCTAAAGTGACATTAAAATGGAGTTTAGGTATCACTAGTCACCAAAGTGATATTTCACTGGAGTTTAGAATACTCAGAGTCCCCAAAGTGATAATAAGTTGAGCTGTGTATCACTAGTCACCAAAGTGATACATTAAAATGGAGTTTGTGTATCACTAGAGTCTACAAAGTGACATTAAATTGGAGTTTGTGTATCATTAGAGTCCCCAAAGTGACATTAAAGTGGAGTTTGTGTATCACTAGAGTCTACAGAATCACATTAAATTGGGTTTGTGTATCACTATAGTCTACAAAGTCAGCATTAGGAGGATTTCAGTTTGTGTATCACTAGAGTCTACAAGATCATTAAATTGGAGTTTGCATGTATACTAGGTCCCCAAAGTGGCAGTAGGGTGGGTTTGGCTGTATTACTAGAGTCTACAAAGTGACATTAAATTGGAGTTTGTGTATCACTAGGAATCCCAAAGTGACACAGAATTGGAGTTTGTGTATCACTAGGAGTCTCAAAGTGACATTAAATTGGGTTTGTGTATCACTGGGAGTCCCCCAAAGTGACATTAAATTTGTAGTTTGTGTGTATCACTAGAGTCCCCAAAGTGACATTAAAGTGGAGTTTTTGTATCACTAGAGTCTACAAAGTCACATTAAA
>NW_024874719.1:0-1993 GCF_018340385.1 Cyprinus carpio
CTCCCAAAATCACAGTGTTAGTGAAATACTGGACTAGACTTTGGAAGCTTCATTGCTGCAACACAGAGATCACAGATGAGCAGAAGTCTTGTGTGATGTGAGCAGCAGTGGTTCATGTAGTCAGACAGTTGTGTAGTGAAGACAAAGTTTAATCTGGACTTTGAGGCCATTCCTAAACTATAATGATGGCAAAATGTCACAGTGCAGCTTTTATCAATGGAAGTGTTTGGTTTCTGCTAAATATAACAGGACTCATGTCTATCAAGATGATTCATGTTTGATTAAAATGTCCATCAAGAAGTCTTCAGGGTCATCTAATAGTTGCTTCTTCTCAAAATTTAGCACATCAAATGTGTTTTTTTTTTGAAATCGCAGCCTGACTGCAATCCATATATGTATTTTCATTTATTCTCAGCATTTATTTTTGGAAATATAATAAATATTAATTCAGTGTTTGGCTATGACACTGTGTGAACAATGCATATTGATTTTTTAGGGGCGTTGTTTGTCAAACCTTTATTTATTTTACTTTTTTTTGGTGTGTGTGTTCAGCTATCATAATGGTTTAACTAACCATTACAGATTTAATTCAGTAATTAATTAAAATGTGATCATTAATCCAACCCCTTCAGAAGCTGGTATTAGCCAGTTCATCCAGCAGCACTGAGATAAGATTTTTACTCAGTGCAAGTCTTGTTAGTACACTAGATTTGTGTGATTTTTTACTTTATTGGATGGTTTTGCTCATTCCATACACTTAACTTTAATGATATTTACTTGTAATATTGGGCAAATAAGATAGATAGTGTTCGCACTGAAATATAGTGATCTACAGACAAGAGTGATTGAGATGCATCACATCCATCAGCAGCTGCAGTATCTCTCAGCTGTATCCAGTGCAGTCACTGTGACTCCTGACTGACGGAGGTTTTGTACGACTCTTTATCACTGTGGCCAGACACACTGCTACTAGGACTGTGTAAGCTCTGACGGTAATAATCTCCTGTATCTTCAGTCCTGGACTCCGCACTGATGGTCAGAGTGGAAATCACTATTAAGATCCACTGCCACTGAATCTAGATGGAGTTCCAGTGTAACGGCTTGTTGCCCAATATATGAGGGAGTTTAGGGAGCTTCTCAGGTTTCTGTAAAAACCAGCTCATCAACTTGACCCATTACTATCACTGTAGACATTACTGCTGGTTTTTACAGTTTATTCTGACTTCTTGTCCTGGTTGAGCTGCTGTTATTGATGGACTCTGAGTTACAGTGGTCTGTCCTCTACACTCTGAAAGAAAGAACAAATTATGAGAATTAAAAATGATGTATATTTCACATTTTAAAAAGATGAATTGTCTTTATGAAGCTTTGCTACAAACCCAACCAGGCAAACAGTGTGAGGAGTCAGATGAGGGATGATGATGTTGTTCATTGTTGTTGTTTTGTCTTGTGTGTGATGATGAGATTGTGTTCTGTTCTGCTCTCAGTCATGAAGTGTTAAACTCACAGCACTATAAACACTCTCATGCAAAGTGTCTCTATGTAAATGTTCTTCATACACAGAACAGGCAGCTGTCAGTCTCAGAGCACAGATGAATTTCTTCATGCACGTTCATGTTCTACAAAACATTACAAGCTTTAATACTTTGTGATGAATGTTAACTATATAAATTAGACAGGAACACTCTCTACAATGAATGTTTTACAGTTATTTTACTGAGTTGATAAAAAAGAACTAATAATATTAAAAGATAGTTTGCTCTCAAAAGCATATATATTCCTTGTAATGTAAGACCAGTTTGATGTGAGACTGAAAACTGTGGTCATATTTCTATTTATCTTTCATAATAAATTATTTTGTGTGCTATCTTATCTCTTAAAAATGTATTGCACTCTTAATGTTTCCAGCTATCAGTCCTTCAGTAATGTAGGTCTTATTTTTGAGAGTTAAATATTCAGATTTTGAGGTTTTTAATTGTTTGTAGGAGATTTA
>NW_024874720.1:0-1850 GCF_018340385.1 Cyprinus carpio
TGGGTTAAATTCTATCTCTTGCAAGATGTCTCTCACATTAATAGTTTTATATCAATTCACCATCTGCTAACATAGATTTTATGACAAGTTCAGAAATGTTAAAAGCAGTGTGATTTAAAAAGAGGTTATAGTGATGGGCTATTTAATTTACACTGGGACGATAACAGTACAAGGAAAAAACTGCAGCAAATTGTGGATGGATTTAATCTGTCCAGATGGTTAAAGGACCAACACGGATTACAAACAATTCTAGCACCTTAATTGACTTAATCTTCAACAATCAATTCGAACGGATTACAAATTGTACAATATGTTAACCGGTCTTTCAGATCATAACATGGTGCTTATAACAAGAAAATTAACCAGTAAGCTGATTTGTAGCTCATTCCGAAAAAAGGAGAGTTCATTGGCATTTCTAAAGACAAAACAGGATCAATTTCACTCTGCAACAAGAAATATGAACTTTAAGGACACTTTATTATTGGACAAATGAATTGGAAATAATTAGTCAGAAATTTACTGAATGCTTACAAACAAAAAATTAAAAAGAATTTGCAGTGACAGTTAAAACATAAAAATAGAAAGTGTTCACTTCCCTAGCTCAGTGATGATATTAAACAGTTAATGAAAGATAGAGACAATGCTCTCTTAAAAAAAAAGCCATAAAATCAAAACTATCGATTAGCTGAGAGAGACAAAAATTTGCTTCATTACAGGGAAATATGGGAAGTAAAGACAACTACTGAAAAGCAAGAGCGGACTTTTTATCACAATTATTAAAAATTGTCATGTGGAAACTCAAAAGCTTAATTTGGGATCAGATTAATAAATTAATAGGTAAAACTTCTTCTAGTAATAATTCAATGCAAGCTAAAGAATAATGGTACGCTTTTTGCAGGATCCATCTGCTGTGGTACAGACACTAAATGAGTATTTTGTTGATTCTGTGGATACCATGGCTAAAAGTTTCTCTGTGAAATATAACAACTTACCTGTCATTACTTCAGATTTATTAATTGAGCCCCACTATATCCAAAATCTGTAACTATATCCGATGTGGAAAAGGCAATTATAGAGCTTAAGTCTTCAAGAGCAAAGATGTATGGGATGGATAACTCATGCTAAAACAACAAATAGGTCAGTCAATTAAGGGTCCATTAACACATATCATCAATGTGTCACTAGATCAAGTGGAAATTTCCTGAGTCATGAAAATTGCTAGTGTCATTCCTATATTTAAAGGTGGCAATTCCTTCTTACATCTAATTACCTAATCGACAGCATTTTGCCAACAGTATTCCAAAGTTTTTGAAAAATTGCTGCTAAACAAATCATCAATCATCTTAATTGCAGTCTTTTCCTTTGCACCCAATGCAGTTTGGATTTAGGGCTTATCATTCTACAGAGACAGCAACATTTTATTTTCTGGAAAAGGTTAAATCAAATATAGACAAAGGAGGATAGTGGGAGGAATATTTTAGATCTTTCAGAAAGCATTCGATACAGTTAACCATTCAGTTTTACTGCACAAACTTCATGCATTTAATTTTTCTTCAAAATTTATTAGTCTTATTAACTCATATCTTTTATCTCGTTCACAGTGTAAGAATTGACCAATATAATTCCACCCCTTACTATTATCAACTGGTTTCCAAAGGGGTTTAATTTTAGGTCCACCCCTTTTTAGTTTATACATTAACGAGTTACCATCTTTGTGTAAGAACTGTGACACTTTGATGTATGCAGATGACACAGTTATTTTGGCCTATGGAAAATCTGCAGAGAGGAAGTTGCCTCTAAACTGAGGCCATGTCACTGATTTCAATCTGGCTTGAAACAATCCTGTTCGC
>NW_024874721.1:0-1858 GCF_018340385.1 Cyprinus carpio
CATATCATTCAACAAAAATACTAAATAATTAAAGTAATACATACAACATCCTGAGTGCACACAGCAAGACACCCCACCCCTCTCCCCTGCAGAAGAAGACAGAGCTTGAAAGAAATAGGTAACCATTACCTTGGCCACAATGGATAGCATGTTCCTCGATAAGCAGGACTGGGAAGGATATGCCACATATAGGACACTGGACATCCCCCTTCTGAATGGACAGAGGGACACCGTGATTTATCTCTGTGAAGAAATTCTAGTATCTTGCCCTACAATCACAGACAAAGTTCAGTACAAACAAAAAGGAATAAATACATACATTAACATCTCCTACACAGGAGACAACGCTTCAAAATGGTTAGATATGTAACAGTTACTCCCACCTGCTGAGGGCGGTGGTCACTCTTCAGTCATCTGCACTGGCACTGGAGTTTGCAAAACTTCAGGAAGTGGAAGGTCACCGCCGCTTATCATCAGAGAGATAATCTATAAGATTAAAGCACATTTCAAGTTTAAGATATCCATACACAGTTAATTTTTAGACATTTACAATATCCCCAAATTCTAGAAAAAAGAAAGTTCACCTCAAGTCTGGGCTGGGTGTGGCTAGCACATTTACAGTCATGTAGAGCCAACATTTTGGAGAGGCATCTCGCAAAAACGGTGCTTTGCAGCTGGCCTTGGGCATCAAGAAAGCAAACTCTGGAGCATTTTGCTGGGAGTGGTGAGAGTCCCAACTCATCCCCTGAAGAGGCACTATGTATAAGAGTGCCTTCCCTACCACCTGAAACTTTCCGAGACATAGCACCAGTGTAGCCCTCAGCCTCCAGAGGGGATTCTTGGACATTTTCTCCTCCCATTTCCACCTGGTAAAATTAAACATGATTGAAAAAAATGGATATGTGGAATAACAAATAATATAGCATTTATATAGTGTTCCATCAATAAAGTTTGAGGTGCTCTCAGGCGAGGGGGGTGGCACATCACAGCTTCAATGTTAGCAGCTCCCACCTGGATAAAGCGCTCACCACACATCAGCTAGTGGCGAGGTGGAAAGGAGAAGTAATAAAGAGGAGTTGAGGACCCCAGATGTATGTTTACCATTCTCCTGTTTGCATTACCTGTTTTACATAAATGAAGTGTCAATTTAAGTATTTCTACATTACCTCCTGCTTTAATAAAGCAGCCACCGGTCCTGCAGCTCCACTGCATTTTTTTGGGTAAGTGTACCGGCATAATGTATATGAACTACAATGTGATCACTTCCGCGTACCTCTACATGCGTTAGATCACGGTCAAGAAAACAGATCCTCTTTCCCAATCCAGCCTGGAAGGCCAGTTCATCTGATGGAAGTGAGTCAGTTAGTCATTGAATGAAAGTAGAAAAATGCTCTTTCAACCAAAAAGGTTTCCATTTTTTTGCTTGCTGTGTGATGCAAAGTGGGATGATACGCACTGGTTGCATTAGCGTTTTTCTACCATTCCTCAGAACAATCCAGGAAGCGACCTGTATAATTGGAAAAAACAAATCTCAAAGGTACTCTGTGACATTACTAAAAAAAACAATAAAACTGGAAAAAAATTAAAACATACAAATATATCAAATGAAAGAACAGACCCTCTGATATCAAAACAAACAAACAAACAAAATGGGAAAATATTTTCATCTCTATATATATATATATATATATATATATATATATATATATATATATATATATATATATATATATATATATATATATTATAACCCTCTTAAAATGGCTATTTTCTTATTCAAAAACAGCTGTAAAATTTTAAGCAAAAAAGCTGATGAAAAATGATCACATTCATCTAAACAAAAACAATTGGTTTCACC
>NW_024874722.1:0-1948 GCF_018340385.1 Cyprinus carpio
AAGAAATATGAAAATAAAATCATTCATCACAATATTACTGTTTTTACGAGTAGTTTTGATCAAATAAATGCCACCTTGTTGAGCAAAAAACACTTAATTTAAAACATACTTAATTTTTGACAAATAGTGTGTATAAAACTATACTGACTAGCTTTTTTACTTTGTGTGTCTTTTTCTTAGTCCTTTTGAATATTCACTGAATGTGTCTTGGTTGTTCCCTGAAGGATCTGTTTTATTTTTAACTATTTTAACTATTTTAACTAAAAAATTACAATAAAAGTTATCTTTGTTTCTTTTGACCTTTAATGAACAGTATGCCACTCCTGTATGTCTCCAAAAGATGAGTTGCATTGTTATTGCTAGCATTCCTTATTAAAAGGTAGTTCACTGTTCATTTGAGAAACAAGCACAATCTCCTACATGTCCATCTTTGGTGTGGTCTCAACCACTTAACTGTGTTCTCTCTGATTTTTTTCTCTTTGCGCAGCATGTGTTGGCACTGGTACACCTTCCAGACTGACGGTGGAGCTCCGCAGGAACATCGACAGCTTCATAAACTGCACTAAGATTCAGGGCAGCCTGCATTTCCTTGTAACTGGCACTATTAGAGGGTAGAGATTTGATCGTATCATCAGTATTTGAGAGACACTGCTGATTGAAGTATTCATGTGACAAACATGAGAGAAAGCCTTCCTTTCTTACCAACTCGTGGACAAAATGAAATTAATAAGAGCGTGAAAGAAAGTTTATTTTGTAAAAGTCCACATGACGCACAAATATAGTTGCAATATGTATCACATGCTGTTGGTGACCTTTCTGCACCTTTCTTTCTCTTTCTACAGGGAACAGTTACAATAATATAAAGTGCTCTCGATCCAAAGAAACTGAAGATTCTCTCAAGCACTGTCAGAGAGATCACAGGTGTGTGTCTCTGTGTGTGGATCTTTGTCATTTCTTCCTGCCCTCTCTGTACATCATCTAACTCCAGTCTCTTCTGGTCTGCTTGACAGACATTCCTGATGTCCAGTCTTGGCCTGCAGGCTGGAAGATCTCTGTTTTCTCAAATCTAGCAACTAATACAGGAAGAACTCTGTTATCGTTGTTCGAGCAAACCCGACCCATCCCCTTGTTTGGTTTCATCCTTTACCGACTACATCTCCACTGATTTCAGTAACGCTTTCATCAGTGTAAACAGAGCATTCAGTGTTAGTAGCTAGTGTCCTTGCACTTGTTTTGTGCGACAGACATGAATGATACTTTAAATCAGCCAGCTTGTGGTGGAGGTGTGGTTTCACTTCCTAAGGGGATTTACAAAGTTTCTTTTGGAAAATAAAGATTTTAATAACAAAAAAGTCATTAGAGGTAATGCCAGTAATAATTTTTTGCCTGACATTTCTAAAGTTGTGCTTGACATTCATTGTGAATTTTTGTACTGCTTTGTTCTCCCTCAGAGAATGGCAGTAAGAGGTAGGATTGTGTGTTTAGCTTTCAGCTTGTACGCTCCCTTTTCTCTCTTTGCTTGATTATTCTCTATATTGATAAATAAAATCATTCAAATTTCATATTTTTGCATTAGTTATATTGTACTTTACAATCTGCTCAGTGGTGTGGTATTTCCTAAGCTTCCAGATTCTGGTTGGTGTTGGGAATCTTGCATGGAAGCATTTTCTGTCGATCCATGAATTGCTGAATAGATCATTTTGAAGTGATTTTGCCTGATGAGCGTGATGGAGGCGCTTGAGATGTTATTTGAATTATATGGCTAGAGGTCCTCATGAAAAGTACATGGAGCGGAAGTGAAGAAGGTTTTTGTTTTTTTTTTATTGAATGCTGATTTTATTTATTTACTAGCTACACATTGCAGCAAAGTTTTAGATTGGGATTTCAAATCTTAAAGTCACTGAAATTATTTTCACAACCTATTTTAGTTTCTAATCTAACTATACAC
>NW_024874723.1:0-3268 GCF_018340385.1 Cyprinus carpio
CTCTGGTCTGATTGAGGTTGTGTCATCAGATGTACCATTGCGAACATCCAAACAAAACAAGCAGCAAATGGCCGCCCGCTGACCAGCCTCATAAAGATGCTTACAGAACTGGCTTAAGAAAGAACTCTGGCGGAAGTTGGACATGTAGTAGATATGACTGTCTCACAGAAACAGTTTTGATTATGAATTAATTAGTGATGTTTTTCAATATTTTGTGACTTAAGTAAATATTGTGTACACTGTTTTTACTCTTTTGTGTTTAATTTGCCCGTCGTAACATTGTAATATACATGTAAATGGATAGAAAAGCAATTCTTTTTAAAAAATACTGACCTCTGAATCTTTTGATTAGCAGCCTCTCTATGGGAGTTAAGCCTCTCGTACTGTAAATTTCAGTAGTACTAAAGATAATTTATTGTGACTGGTTAAAGCTTGATGTTGCCACATAATTGTAGCTAGCTCTAGCGTCTTAGCGGTTCTGGGCACTATGAATTTTGATATTAGAAGTGACAGTAGTCATGTTCTTATTAAATATAGTTGCTAGTTTAAGTCAAAAACTAATTTGTGATGTGGATGTTGACAGAGATGCTTTGGACAAAGCCATTTGAGGAGTCTTTGCACTCTCTGTCGTAGCTGGTTATTGTGTTGCCACCTACGCCTTGGGATTGCGGACGTATTAGTGACAACATCATGAATTGCAGTACAGGGCAGGTAAGTTGAAAACCGCTCTATACTTGAAGCCACGTGGAATGTACACTTCCTTTTTCGCGGAAGATGGTATGCTGAATGAAAAAATGGCACTCTACTCTTACTTAATATTTTCATGGTCTTCTGTTGGTTAAAAATAGCTTTAAATGAAATTTGATTATTTTTAGATTAAAAAGCTGATATTTATCAGTATTTTATATTTATTTAATGTGTGTGTGTAAAAGCGCAGGCGCAGGTGTATGTAAAAGCGCGGTGTGTGTGTAATCCAGCTCTTCCACATAGATCTCTGCCATATCCTAGGGAAACTTTAAGTCCAAGTTTAAGATCACGGAACGTATTCCTTTCAATCCTCACACATGACTTCATCCACGGATTCAACAACAGGGAAAAAAACAGGCAACACCGGTGAAATTTGGAAAAGTTAGTGAAAAAATGACTTTGTGTGTTTCCAGGATTATCTTTCTCTCTTTACTTTTAATGCATAATTTGTACATTTCCTCAATTTTTCATCATTTTCTAAATTGATATAGGATGCTAATTTAACAGTGCTTTGTATATGTGTAGTTTTATAATACTGTGGAGGAGGCGATTCTGATTCTTGAGAAAGAATGGAAATCTTGTTCATCACACTCTTTATACTTGATGCTCTACAGCAGGCCTGCCAGATGCATTTCGGTCAAAGATATCCAGTATTTAGCAAGATTACGTCCAGTGCAACATGAAAATGAGAATTGTAATTTTGTTCATCTTGAGATTAACTCATATGGACGCTTTTCTTCCATAATGCAAGTCTATTCTGTTCCATGAAATGGTAAATAAAAAGTAATGGGGATGTAAAGCTCCAAAATGACTAGAAAAAGCACCATTAAAATAATCCTAAACATATATGTCCAGGTCACATCATGGATTTGTATGAGAAACAGAAATTTAACCAGTTCACTGAAAATCTTTTTCTTGGCGGAAACCACAACAGCTGTAACTGGCCTGAGGCTTGTTTGAGTAAATTAATAGCAAATTTTGTATACAAAAAAAAAATGAATAAGTGTAAATCATACTGTACACAAAATGTATATTGATGATTAACTTTACAGAAGTATATGGTACTTTCTGGTCATCTTTAAGCTTTACCATATTTGCTTACAAAATACAGTAAAAGTAAGCATCTATCTCAAGCATTTAAAAATTATATTTCCGTATTCGCTGGAAAATAAAAATATATATGTCTGTGGAGGATTTTTATGTTGCAATTACACTTGTATTAGATGCATCATGTAGAAGAACTCTTATATTTTCAGTCTTTATTTTTCAGTATATCATGCATACAATGTAGGAAATGATGCATTTGTATTGTATACATTGATTAGATTCCAAACCTTTCTACCTATTTCAACTCAGCTTCATTCCTGCTGCCAAGAAATATGACACAAGATGAAGAGTTTAATTTGTTGAATGCACAAATATCTCTCCATCATATGCTGTATTGTAAGTTAAAATGTGTACTTTGTCTATATTATTAATTATTTATTTACATGACTCCAGTGCAGCCACCTAAAATGGTTTACCTCATTAAATAGTGCAGTTAGTGCAGATTTTTATTGGGAAAAAATATTAATCCCCTTCAACATGCCTGAAAACACTTCAAAAGGCAGCTGACTTAATTATCCAGCGAAAATCACTACTTACTAATCTTAGCTGTCTCAGTTATTAATAGACAATACTATTTACTATAGTTTATGATTACTATTACTTCAAATCAAAATTCAGTTAAATCCAAATCAAAAGAAACAATTAAATATTGGACCCATAGAACAACCACCTTTAGAACCCATCAAAAACATTAGTAATCAATACACTTTAATCAGAAATTCTGAAAACTACTCTACAGAAATACATTCAGCATTACTAATACAAACATACGCAACTGATCCATAGTATAAAAATCTTACATTGAACACATTTTAAACAACACAAGATATTTAAAATGGGACTAGCAACTTGCACTCAAGGACAAATGCATTTATTGCAAGCTTATTGCAAGTTCATTCATGCCTATATACTGTATGCATGTGTATGTGAAAAACCTTGCAGTGCTTAATGTGCCTCCGCAAAATACCGTTAATCATAAATACATTATTGTTCATATTACTAGAATAACAAAAAAAAAAAAAAAAATGTATGCCCTATTCCAGGAAATACTTAAAAATTGCCCACTAATCAGTTATATATAATATGATACTATGTTGATCTGAACCTTTGTTTATATACCTGTCATATGTCTGTATTTGTTTGTTTTTTGAGTTGGTGTCCTGCAAAAATGGGGCAGAGAACAATAATGAAACCATTATAACATCAATTTAGGTTAATGCATAGCTGTGTTAAAGGTGATGGTTTAGAAAATAAAATAAAATAATTGCATATACATAATGACATCAGCTGTATTGTTATGTCTTCCAGGACTCTCTGGCATTAGGTAAAACTGATGAGGAGGCCCTCAAACAGTTCGGACAGAAGTTTGATGAAGCTCTGGGCGAGAGAGTTGGACCACCAAAGTCAACTGGAT
>NW_024874724.1:0-1832 GCF_018340385.1 Cyprinus carpio
AATAAATGATGTTAGATCAGATTTAATGAAAGTAACTTGTGGTGTTCCACAGGGCTCGGTGTTAGGCCCCATAATGTTTGTACTGTATATAAATGATATTTGTGAAGTGTCAAAAATATTAAAAATGGTGTGTTTGCTGATGACACTAATTTATATTGATTCAGGGAAAAATTTGGAACAGCTTCTAATACAGTTGAAATTGTGAATTGGATGACTAAAAAGGTTTATGATACTAGATTGTCATTGAATTTAAGAAACCAGTTCATAATATTGGGTAATCGAAAGAGATTATAAAGTTCAATTAGGGATTAACAGGATGAATAATAGAGTATATGAAATAGAGATCTAGGTGTGTATAATAGATCATAAATTAAGTTGGGAAAACCACATATTAATCTCATGTAAAAAAGAAAAAATGTCACAATCCATTGCAATATTACATAAAACTAAACATATTCTGAACATGCAAAATTCATTATATATTTGTGTATTGTGCGCTCATAGTTCCATACATGATCTATTGTGTGGAGGTTTGGGGACATGCATATAAAAAACCAATATAAACTTTTTAAGATATATGTTACAAAAAAGAGCAATAAGGATTATAAAAACATGTTGACTATCAACGAGCCAACTAATCAGTTGTTTAGTAACTTAAATGCTTTAAAATTTTTTGATTTAGTAAATTTCTACACTGTATACAGACAATGTATAAAGTCTACAGTAATTTGCTTCCAAAGCTGGCTATCCAGAGGCTGTTTAGCCAAGAGAAAGGCCGTAGCGCTAATAAGAGAATAGCATATGTGTAAAAAAACTAAGGGTAAGAACCAATACCAACAATAGGATGCATATCGTCCAAGGGGTTAATCTAATGGAAATTTGTGCATACGACTACAATTGTGTAATTCACTTTGTCAATTCAAGAAATTTTTAAAAACCAGTGGTTAATGATTAATTTACTTTTACGGGTATTATAATTTATTTTTTATTTATTTTTGTCTTTACTATACTTTGTATATTGTTGCCTTGGTTTAATCGCTACTAGTGAAAAAGTGCCGCTCATTTGATTGATAATTATGTACAAAGGGTAGCTTAATAAGCAGAGGCTTCAGCCTACACCTTTGCGTATTATGTACAACTTTGTATTATTTGTATGACGGGATGGGTCTGTGAGGCACCGAAATTAAAGAAACATTAAACAATAAACAGTTAAACATTAAACATAATCACTAAAAAAGATGTCACTTCAATTCATCGCGATCTCACAACGTTCCTTCATAATCTATTGAACCTCTTATGTACATTGGGTTACAGTGAGAGGAGTTCGCAAGTGTCTTGAGGAACAAAAATCTGGCAGTATTTGAGCGGAATGGCCAATCAAGAAGTGTTCAAGAATCAACTGATCTGTCTGTGATTGGCTACATTGCTCAGCTTCTAAAACCACATCGCGTGAAATAAAGAGCTTTGGCTTCTCCAGAGGCTTAAACAATGCAGCACTGGAGCGTTTATCACATCTGTTTACATTAATATCCTATTACATTTTCACTTGGAGTTACATTTCTCTGTGTGAGAAAATGGAGCGTGTGATGGTGAGAAAAGTGTCCATTAAGTGAGTCTCACGCTGAATTGATGCACTTTTTACCACAAATGCTCGTCTTGCACTAGCTTGACCTCAAGCATTACATAGTCCCACGTGGAAACGTCAATGCGCAAGAATTTATAATAATAGTATAATTCCATTACATTTATATATCGCTTTTCTGGGCACTCAAAGCACTTTACATAGAAGGGGGTAATCTCCTCAACCACCACCAGTGTGCGGCATCCACCTG
>NW_024874725.1:0-1512 GCF_018340385.1 Cyprinus carpio
TTTAACAACCTCATGAATCCTGCTCCTGGCCAAAATTGCATCATCAGAATTATGGTAAAAAAAAAAAAAAAAAAATCGTATAACTAAAAGCAGTGATCAGAGACATGTGTTATCATTTGGAATCTTACAACCTCAGCTTTCTTTTTTAACATAAATCACTTTTCCATTTGTGTTATATAAAAATAACCTAATATGTCTGCAGTAAGCATAATTACATGTCTGAAGCCATTTCTATAGTTTGAACTCGAAGTAGTGAACGGGTTGACAACGCCACTGTATATGACCATGTTAATGCAATCAATAATAATAACACAATAATAAAAAAACAACTTTAAATACGCATTGTGCTTAGCCACGGGTTGGAAACAATAGGCGGGGAAAATTATTAATAAAAACAAAGTGCTTTAGCCGTTCACTTACCTTTATCCATAAACGACGTTTTCACCGTCACATTCGTTGGCAATCGTTTAATGTTCAGCAACAAAACTTAGCCAGTGATAAAGTATAGGACAACTTGATCAAATACATGCTGCTAAGAAAAATACCACGAAATACGATTCTATTAATGTTAAAATTTCTCCAACAGTCAACTGTGGCATTATTTGAACTGCTTATATCATTAATTCGCCAGAGAAAACTATTCTGATCTTCTAATATGTTGTTCCCTATCCTTTGTTCCGCAAGCACACGTATAACATAAAGTGTTTACTACAGAAAATCAACGCACTTTCACGTGAAGCAAGTAAGTTAACATATTGCAATTGCATGAAATGACCAATCTATTAATGGCGCCAATCAGTTTAATTACACACAACGATCGACTATACTAACCGAAATTGCCCAACAGAAATTCACTAATACTTACACTAACAGGAACTTTAAAGATTTGGGATTAACACAAACCAACTATATAGAACGATCCTTACCTTGCTGTTGGCTTTGTTTCATATCGTTGGCGACTTACGTTCTTCTTTCAAGGTTTTCAATGTGCTAATGCTAAAAAGCGCCACATCCGGCTTTTGAACATCGAAATTAAACGCTTTGTGTTACTTTAAGCAATTCATATCACTTTCACGAGCAGGGATTTTTAAACAGCTTAAGTTATTCAAGCTACAACACAATAGTGTTTGAGGATAATAATGAAATATTTTGTTTGTGGTGTCTTAACAGAAAATAATTGAGTAAATAGAACAGTGGCACAAAACCATTTCTTTGTGCACCATATACTGGGTCGACCATCTGACCTGTATCGCTGCCCCTAGGTGCACTACACACCGGCCAACAGCCGACACCATGATTAAGTCCAGCTGGTTCTATGTCAAGTTCAAATATAACGAGAAGGTGAGTCAGTACTGCTTTCCTTTTTTTTTTTTTTTCATAGCTTGAATTTTTTCCTCGTTCACTTTTGGTCTAGTGTTTAACTGGGTTCACAACCCTCTGTGCCAGAGCCACACTGGGTCTTGTAATCTTAAACCTGCCATTGATCTGTTGATAACAGTGGTGGTGGTATAT
>NW_024874726.1:0-1780 GCF_018340385.1 Cyprinus carpio
TAGATCGAATAAACCTTATTCCCTTCAATTTTTCTTGAACAGCTCTTCAACTTGGGTTGATAAAGTGATGGTTTGAGTTATTAAAAACATGATATTTATGTTCACATTTTTCCAATAAGCCGCTTGGCGTGACCCCTCTTCCTATGAATACGCTGCTCTATGTCTTTGTGTTCAATTAAATCTCCTCTTGTGAAGATGGCGAAGGGTGTGAGTCCAGACGTGGGACAGCTCCACATACTCCTCCAGAAACCTCCCGTCAGAAGGCAGTAAAGAGCTGAATCTGCTCGAATCACGATCAGAACGGCGTGAGGTCAGGTGAAATCATGCAAATCCTGCGGGACCAGCTGCTGTTTGGAGATACTGGATAAATCATTCAGACTAGAAGCTTATCCACCAGCCCAGGAGTTTCAACAAGACTGATTCTTCTGTCATCAATAAACCCCTCTCTCTTCACATGTTCTCCTTCAGCTGTTTCACTGCTTTCCAATATAGTGTTGATCCTGATGTTTTCCCCAAGAGCATTTTGCCCAGTCAAAACTGCTCTTAACTCAGAGACAAAATAGAGAAAATCAAAAAGTACATAAAATGAAGAGCGGAAGTTTACCAGAAATATTGCTTAGTCAACTTTGGCTCAAATATGGACTAACAACAACTGTTGGGTTAAATTTACACATTACATTTTTAACTTAAAGTTGGGTTAGTCAATATATGACCAAAAGTTGTATTTCTTTATTTTCTTGATGTTTGGACATTTTCCATGCACTAACGATGTCTAGGTACATGAAAGAATATAAAAAAAGAATATTTAAAAAGCACATAGGACAAGACCAAAAGAAGTAAAAATTAGCATGAAGAATTGTCTGCCGTTACTTCCCCACCAAGTGCACTCAATTAATCCTAACACCCCTTGATGGCCATGCATAATGAAACAAAATTTTTTGAATCAGATTAAGTCTGCAAATATATCCAGCTAGTTAATGGATTTTCTTTTTCTTTATTTAGGCTATGTAATATTTGTTTTTTCCTTATCTGTCGGTCACTACGAGTTATGTGGACGACATATGGGGTCTCACTTGGGAGGCCAATCATCTCTGAGTTTAACAAGCGCCAATGAAAATTGGCTAGTGGATTTACATACCTGAGCCACTCCCGTGCCTACGGGTATAAATTGGCGACAGGTGCATCCACTCTTCAGATTTTTAGCCGGGCAGTGGTTGTATGAAAGCTCTTATCCTGCGTCGAGGGCCCCGGGGAGACCCCGGCCCCAGCTGCACAAGGGCAACTGCCCGGAGATGTGGGGAGACTACTCTTCAGGAGGGGCGGAGACAGTGCCACTCCTTCACCCGGGGGGGGGCGGGTGGAGAATTATTTTTGTTCCGCCGGTACCCACATTTTCAATAAAAGAGCAATTTCCCTTTCCTCCGAGTTGCATGGCTCATGGGTTGACAATGAGCACGCACTGCCTCCTCATTCTCACCCCTCGCCCCCTTTACGCCAGTGGCCAGAGGTTGCGGCTTTGGGACTCGCGCCTCTCCCGCATCTCTGGCCAGTTCCTTCGGGAACACGGGAGTTTTGCTGTCCGATGACTCAACGCGGTGCTTTCTGGGCCATCCGCACAACTCCCCCATCGCTGCACCACTGTATGTCAACTGTCCCTTTTGTGCCACTTGTACGGAGTTTGGGGGTGTGGCTTCCTGCCCAACCAGTCACGCTGGTTCGACTCGGTTACGGGATTCAGTTCGCCTGGTGACCTCCCATGTTCAATGGCATTCTTGAGACT
>NW_024874727.1:0-1679 GCF_018340385.1 Cyprinus carpio
TCCAATTTATTTTTAATATCTCATTGAAGAGTGAGAAGTCAATTACCGATAAACCTCCCTCTTCAATTTTATTAGTCAAGATGTTTTTCCTAATTTTATGGGGTTTCTTCCTCCATATAAAGTTATACAATAGTTTGTCTAGATTGGCACATTGTAACTTAGGTATTTCAATTGAAGAGAATAAATATGCTGCTCGTCAGAGACCTTCTGCTTTAGAAAGAAGAACCCTGCCATACATAGATAAATCTCTTGCAAGCCAGGAGTCAACTTTTATTAATAGAGTTGTGTAGTAAAGAAATATTACTTTCTGTCATCAACTTTTGATTATGACCTATTTTTATTCCAAGATATGTTACTAAATTATTTATATTTATGCCATATAGTTGACCCGAATGTTTATTTTTCAGAGAAAAGAGCTCACATTTTGAAAGATTTAGATTCAAGCCTGAGCTTTCAGAAAATTGGTTTAAGACATTTAGTGCAACTCCAATTTGGGATTCTAATGGGACTGCGGGCAAGAAGGGGCCGGGGAAGGACGCTGGTGAATTAAATCACAGAGAATTTGAGCTACAATCAAAAAATAAATAGAAGAGGTGAAGTAGGACAAAGCCCTTGGCTAATACAGGGTGTTTATGTAAAATCTGGGTGAGGTTCCAAGTTATCCCAATTGTAACACAGACCTAACAATCATGAATACTGTCCCTCCCATGTATAGGAGTTTTTACAGCATTAATAAAATTCTACCTCCAAATTAAAAAGCTTAAGGTGTCATACAAAATAAATTCGATGGCTTTACTGTGTCAAGGCTTTTTGAAAGTCTAAGAATAAAAATAAGGTGTTATCATCTAAAAAGTCTTTGTATTCAATCAGATCTAAACTAGGGCGAATATTATTGTCTATGTGACTATTTTTCATGAAACCAGACTGGCATTCCATCATCAATTAAAGTGTGTAGTTTAGATTTGAGACGTTTTCGTTACATAGATGCTAGAATCTTATAGTCAAAGTGTATTTAGCAAATGTTTTGGGACGCCAATTTTCAATTAATAGAGAGTCTTGTGAGGTTTTGGGATAAGTGTTATGACACTTTGCCTCAGAGAAGGAGAAGCCCCTCTACTCAGTGATTCTTGAAGGAAATTTGCCTAGTGACCCAGAGTAGTAGTTTATTGCCATCTCTGAGGTCAGACCATCTAGCCTGGTGATTTATTGTTTAGTTATTCCCCATATAATCTCCCCTCAAGACTGCAATCCTTAGAGTTGGAAGCATATTTCTATTATATCTTGCATCCACAGTTAGTAGAGTTAATCAAGTCATGACTTCTTTTGGCCCTTGAGGATTAATATCTTTTGAGTAAAAGTTTCTTTTCATAAAAAGCACTTTTATAGTTTGATATCTCTTTACTGTTTTTCTCACCTTTTTCCATCCAATTCCTACGCGACCTTACAAAAGCTCCTTTTGTCTTTGTTCTCATATACAATGTCTAGTTGTTTTTGTAAGTCTAATAAGGTATTATTATCTTCTTGGCTCAAATGCCCTTTTTCAGTAAGTTTGTTGATATTGTTGATTAGCGTGTATGTCACATTTTTCTTTTTGTTTGCCAACCTCTTGCCATAACTTGAGCAGATACCTCTAATTTTATATTTGAGAAGTTCCCACGATGTCCCAAAATTATTCCCTT
>NW_024874728.1:0-2026 GCF_018340385.1 Cyprinus carpio
GCACCTTACCCAGCAAAGTGGAAGGTCCATTACTAATGGGGGCATGAGCCACTGAGCCAGGCCCTATCCCTTCTGAACTGTGGCTCATCAGTTCAGAGGGTTGCAGTTTTCCGCCTGCCCATTAGGAGGCAAGACATTAACATGTGATAAACGAGCCTGCTGATCCCTAAACTGAGTCTGTCCTAATGTACAATTCCGAGCAATATGCCCAGGCTGATTGCATCGTCTACAAATGATAGGGCCAAGCCGCCTTGGATGGCTTCCTACACTCTGAGACTGTAGTTGCTGTAAACTTTGTCAGCCCGGCAAGTTGTTCTGCTGAGCCCTCATCATTCTCTTCAGTCTGCGGAGTTCAAAACATTAATCTCCGAAGGGCCAGAGGAATCTATCCAGATCCCTGTACTCTATACTGAAGAGAGTGAGGAAGCTGGGACCCTAATGGCTCCTCTCCCTCATCTCATAGTGAAACCCCTCGGCATCCACCCCATCCTAATGGCTTCTTCACTTAACATCCAAGAGGGTGAGTGGTTTGGGATTCAATCGAACAAAACGCTTGAGCTCCTGGGCCACTTGAAACCACCATCCAGCACATGCTCTCACAACAAACTGGTCTCTCAGTAAAATCACTGAATTAGTCATACCTCCTGGAGCCCGCTGTACCACCTTATCCATTACAGTGCAAAGCAGGGCATGGGAATATTCTCCGCAAACACTCTCCTCGCTGCTTCATGGAAAGCAGTTTTACGCAAGCGCTAACAGATCAGTATCACCCATAAAGTTCTCCTTTAAGATGGAAAAGACCTGTTCTGGCTGCCTCTCTTCCCCTTTCGGGCTCATATACTGCATCCTACGCTCAGCAGGACCCTTCATCGCCAAATGTAGTACTGTTCAGCTGAGGCAGATAAATGACCCGCAAAGCGTTTTCGTGTATCTCCTCCACCCATCCAAACACATTGTCTTCCCCTGCCTAAACATACGGCCCTCCGCTCCCTGACATAAACCACTGCTCAACCGCAGCTGTAAGCAGGCAGAACACTACAAAGCCAGCGCCCATTCTTATGAGCTCTGGCTTGTTTGCTGATGCAACCGCCGCTTCTCCCCCTCAATGACTGCACCTGTCTTCGCAAACTCCTCCAGTTCAACCCTCCATACCTGGCTGTAAAGCTCTCCCCGGCCAGACAAGACAGAGAGAGAGAGAAAACGAAAAAAAAAGGAAACAGTAAACCTTACCACTTAACCTACCTCTCCACTACCACACTCCTGCCCTGCATCTACCAGCTGCTGCTTTTGCTGTAAAGAAACACCACAAACAGAACACAAAAACAACAAATACAGAATATATGTTTTTCTCTCGCAAGAGCAGTTCTGCTTTGTTACTACTCCCGTCATCATTTCACTGCACCCTGTAGAGTGACTCGCGATCAACTTATTAATTAGTAAAGGCCCGCGCATCTGCAAGACCTCCGCTCACTCCTGAAAGCCTCGATAACAGGCTTCCAACTAAATGAAAAGAGACAAGCAGAGACCAAACCACAAGGCTACAGATTTAATTTTTTTCTCAATTAAAACAACTTGGAGTCAACATCAATAAAAAAAACCTACTTGATCAATGTGAATGAATCAGCCCGGAATGTGTCACATCGTTAGTCAGTTCATTATAGTCAAAAAAAACCCAACGGCCCTTTGGCACTGTGTCAAACACACACACGGAAAAGAAGGAAATCCTAATCTGAATAGACAAAGACAGGGCGGGGGGGGGGGGGGCGACTAACCAAAAACAGATAGACTTAAACGGAGGTTTCTTTTTCCTTGAAAGTATGTCTTGTGCCAAACACATTTCACTGCTGTCTCCAAATAAACACCAAATAACAAAACAAAAAAAAACCACTTTCGTTCAACACAATTCAAAACCAATAATACAATAATATTTAAAACCCGAACTCCAGCTAGTCAATCGCAAAAAAATATACCAAAACCTATAACAATCAACTAAAAATAAATACAGCCACAATCTCAACTACGTAAT
>NW_024874729.1:0-2066 GCF_018340385.1 Cyprinus carpio
CAGGAGATTATTACTGTCAGAGGACACTTTCACTAGTGTGTCCAGTGTTCACACAGTGATAAAGAGTCGTACGGTCAGTCAGAGTCACAGTGACTGCAGAATTCGATAGCTGAGAGATACTGCAGCTGCTGATGGATGCGGGATGCATCTCTATCACTCTTTTGTCTGTAGATCACTATGTTTCAGTGCGGAACACTATTTATCTATTTTGCCCAATATTACAAGTAAATATTAAAGTTATGTGTATGGAATGAGCAAAAACCATCCAATAAAAGTGTAAAATCACACAAATTAGTGTGTGTATCTAACAAGACTTGCACCGAGTAAAAATCTTGACCAGTGCTGCTGGATGAACTGTCATCACCAGCTTCTGAAGGGGTTGATTAATGATCATATTTTAATTAACTACTGAATTAAATCTGTAATGGTTGGGGTTAAACCATTATGATAGCTGAACACACAATACCAAAAAAGTAAAATAAATAAAGAAGTTTGACAAACAACGCCCCTAAAAATCATCATGCATTGTTCTCCTAGTGTTGCAGCGCCAAACACTGAATTAATATTTATTATATTTCAAAGTGCCAAATGCTGAGAATGAAAAATACATATATGGATTGCAGTCGGGCCGCGGATTTCAAAAACACATTTTTGATGTGTCACACTTGAGAAGAAGCACCAGGATGACCCTGAAGACTTCTGGATGGACATTACTTTTTATCAAACATGAATCATCTTGATAGACATGAGTCCCCTGCTTACATTTAATAGAAACCAAAAACTTCCATTGATAAGTTGCATCAGGACATTTTTGCCATCATTATAGTTTAGGAATGGCCTCTAAAGTCCAGATTAAACCTTGTCTTCACTACACAACTGTCTGACTACATGAACCACTGCTGCCTCACATCACACAAGACTTCTGCTCATCTCAGATCTCTGTGTTGCAGCATGAAGCTTCTAAAGTCTAGTCCAGTATTTCCTCACTTCAACACTGTGATTTTGGGAGGCTGAGGTGGAGAGAGAGGAAGTTTTTTTCATGAGCAGGAGCTCGGATGGAGTTTGTAGATCATGAACAGCGAGCACATCACAGTCACCGCTAGGACACCACCGGCTTTTGACTTTTTCAGACTTTTTGTGACATTTAATTCAAACTGTATTTCCTCTGAACATTACATAGTTCTGCAAAACACTGATAAGAAATTGTGCAAAAAAATAAAGGATAACAAAATGTAAGGTCTATAAAGAAGTCCTGTATGTAAATTATGTCTGAATCCTTTCAGTAAATCGGTTCATTCAAACAGTTTTACTTTTTCAAAAGAGTTACAGTTAAAAAGTAGCTTTAAAACAAGACACAGAATAGAGCCCCACTTCATTCACCAAAGTTCATCCACCTTGAGATTTCCTATTCCCTCACCGCTGATCTGAGGTGAGCTTGACCTCTCTTTATCATGGAAGTTTCACAATGATACTTCATATGCAGCTCAGTAATTATGACTCAGAGAGAAGAAAAAAACTGCAGCTGATTATGATGTTTATGGTGGATAGCAAATATCATTGTTTCAATGTAGAATTACCAGTAATGTCTTAATGCTAAGTCTATATTTATCTTGTCTGGTATTAATTCTAACACATTGAAGAACCATAAATTTTTTTGTGTTTTTGTTATTATATTCCCCTTTTTTAGACTTATATATTCAACTCCAAATTCAGTTAACCGCCAGTCTCCTTATATATATATATGTATATGAGTTTGTTAAGCTCAAACTGTTGTAAATCCTGCCCACTTCTTTTGCATCACAGCACATGCTTCTGAAGTGCTCTGAGAGTGTTTATAGTGCTGTGAGTTTAACACTTCATGACTGAGAGCAGAACAGAATACCAATCTTCATCATCACACACAAGACACAACAACAACAATGAACAACATCATCATCTTCATCTGGACCATTGCAGCTTTTATTCAAGGTGTGATAATAGTTTTTGATATGAATAATGCTGCTTCGTTGTTTTTACCATTTTAATATACCAATATTCTGATATAAAGGTGATTTACAAACAAATTC
>NW_024874730.1:0-1777 GCF_018340385.1 Cyprinus carpio
GACTTGAACTCGGAGAAAAGAATAATGAGTGATTCAAACTTTTATTTTTAACAATACATTGTTGAATTTACATACATATTGAAGTAATAAGAAAGAAAATGATCAAATTATTTATTACAAACAATAGTAATGACATCACAGGTTATCTAGCCAGAAAGAAATTTTACACAGACCAGTATAGGGCTGATATAAAATCGACTAGCGTCTCAATAATTTCCACATATCTCAGTATCATAGCGCCAACCAACCCACCGCACATAATTCCCCATTTTGCTCCGCGTACACATACAGGACCTCAGTAACTCCAAATTCACCGTTACATTTCAAACACATCCCTGACCCAAATTTTTCCCAGCAGTTACACATAGATTGGCCTTTAATGCCAATACTGACTTCTTTATCAAACCAGCCCATGAACTGCTTAGGTTCTCTTTTTGCGCCATCGCATTTCATTTTTGGCGTTTGTTACATCGGCCAGATCCCGCACAACCGCGATTTCCGATCGATGCATGGATCGGGAGCGACCGTATGCCATCAGATCAACTGATGGTCTCTCTGTACCGACAAGTTTAAACGCGAGAGTATATGACATCTTTCGACAGGACACAATTTTTCCCGCGGTTTTTTGCAGTCGCACTCCAGGGGGTTTGCTCATCCGCATTGCTTCGTTCACCTTTTGCGTAGTGTCAGACATTCTTTTCAGAAATCGTTCAAAGATGTAAACTCTTAATCAATTGGAAAATAGCTGTTTCGGGAATCTGGACTGACTGTTTAACTGATTATCCAGGTTTTGCGCACTTTCGGTTTTGAAAAAATTTCAGAGTACAGGACTGGCGACAAATTACGTTGATGCCGATTCTGTTCTTTCTCCCGCAAGATGTAACGGCGCGCGATTTAATCAAACGTTACAACATGCACACAGTATCCAACATACTGCAGATCAGGACAGCAGCGGCCACCGCAGCTTTATCAGAACCGTGGCACTTTTACGGCTATGTAGCGTAGCCGCAGTCCGCGGTCACAGAGAAGTAGTAAAGGATCTTTATTGGAGCCGCACATTCGAGCTAAATAAATTGTTTGAGGACAGGTCTTGTTGTGACTATTGGCTGGTTGTTGAGATCGGGGCGTTGCACTCAAAAGTGGAGGACGATAAAGCGGGGGGCCTGGTTAGGGAGTTCATTAGCTTGACGACGGTGGAAGCCTACGCATAGGCCACCAAAGAGTTTTGGTTTTTTCGGAAGATATTTTGATTAAAGATTATGAAGTAAACTGGGGTCATTTGTTTAGGATTTTTCCTTAAGACGTTGTCAAAATAGTTTCAGGTACAGTTAAAGAAAAGTGATATATCACTTTTAATGGTTAAATATGCGGAAAAAAATCAAATGAATTCCAATTAGCGGTTTATTAACACTAAAGCACTGCCAGAGGTTGCTGTATACCTAAAGGGCCACCCCCCCCAGGGCGTGTAAATTTTACTCGCACACAACGAAAAACTATTTATCTAGGGCTATAATAACATATTATTTCACTGTGTTTTGCCGCTCTGTCTGCACAAAGAAGTGCCTAGAATCATGATAACTGATATATCTATAGTCAACTATATTGTATCATGTTGTTTCCTTCATTACTTCAATGTATGCATGTCGAATTTCAACAATGTATTGTTAAAAATAAAAAGTTTGAATCACTCATAATTCTTTTCCCTCCCGTTTCAGTTTTAGCTGATTTTATTGATTATGATTTACACTTTATCCTAAAGCGACTTACAAATGAGGAA
>NW_024874731.1:0-1920 GCF_018340385.1 Cyprinus carpio
GCCTGATTTGTTCACGTTTGTGTAGCTGCATAAACTAATGGCGCTCTAGCCCACCAGAATGCTATATAAGCTGACTCAGAGCGCCATTTTATCAATCACTTGACTGAAGAGACAGTCATCGATTCGTCTGCAGTTTTAGCAAGGCTAGTTACACTGGACAAAGCCCAGGAGAAGGCCATTCCTCTGGTGGCATCGCAAGCCAGCTAGGGCATAAGCCAGGGCTATAGCATCTACTATCCAGTGAGATAATCTTTGCTTTGTAACCGGCAGGCTATTTAGAGCTGCTTTCAATGCACCCTTAGAGCTGCTCCTTTTGTCTAAATGACTTAGAGTGCTAAACTTACAGCCTGAGTACACCCGCAATAGATTGGGACCCAGCTCGCCATCCATCAAGGGCAGGGCTAACAGGGAAACTTAACAGTCGTTGGGTCCAAACTCAAGACAGGAAGTGCAGACAGACAGGGCTTCCAAGTCACCTACCAGCTTGACAGATGCTAGGGCCAAGAGCAGAGTGGTTTTGAGCGACATGACCGTAAGTCGGCTGTTTGAAGCAGCTCAAAAGTAGGCTCCTTAAAGGGCCATTAGGACTAAAGACAAGTCCCATGTTGGCCCTAGGAAGAGGAGGGTTTAATTTCCAAGCGCCTCTAAGGACCTTAATGACCAAGTCGATTCTGCCATCCATCCAGCCAGCCACGAGCAATGACTCGCCAGCATGGCTGCCACATAGACTTTGAGTGTGGATGGGGTGCAATTCTTATCCAACAACTCTAGCAGAAAGGTTAGCACGTGGGACATGTCACATGAAATCGGGTCCTGGCTTTGTGCTGACCAGCAGTCACTGAAGACTGGCCACTTAAGGGCATAGAGAGGTCTTGTAGATTGAGCTCTGGCCTCTAGAATGGTGTTAGTGACTCTCATGGGTAGCTGACCAAACTACCATCGAGGGGCCAGACATGAAGGCTCGACTGCTCTTGCTGGGGGTGCCAAATTCTGCCCTTGCTTGTGAGAGAAGGTCTCTCCTCAGTGGTGGTATTGACCCGGGGGCTGCGGACAGCAGCTGGATCATCTCTGGGAACCAGACCTTGGTTCCTCCAGAGAGAGGGCCATACAAACAGAAGAGAGAGCATTTTGTTTCCCCAGGCTCGGCTGGATGGCACAGGGGTACCAGAGTGGGATCGGAGAGAGAAGCAATACAAACAGGTAAGTTGGGCCAATCATGGGCCGGAATCTGTGCTCTCTAGAAACAGATTAGGCAGTGACAGTTGTCTTTGGAGGTGAAAAGGTCAAACTCTCCCAAAAACCGACCAAATCATCTGAACTGTCTGGGGATCTATAGTCTCCCATTCCCTGGAGCTCTTTGCCTCTGATACAACATATCTGCTCCTAGTTTCAGTTCGCCTGGATTACGAACCCCTTTGTAGTGAGAGGTTTTCAGCCCAAAGCAGGAAACAGTGTGTCATCCCCTAAAGGAACATGATCTGAGGCCTCCTTGCAGGGTTGGCTATAGGCTACCACTTTTCATGTTGTCCGAGTGGACTAAGACGTGGTGCTCCTTCAAGGCTGGCAGGAAAGATTTCAGCCAGACAAACAGTCATCATTTCGACCCAATACTGGAGAGGCCGCATGTGTAGCAGGCCTAAGGAAATAACTGAGGAGGCAACTGCCATGAGACTGAGCATCGTCTGAAATACTCTGAGGGGATGTGGAGTCCCCAAGCTCTCATTTGCACTGAGTTTATGACTGTCCCCAGAAAGGTCACTCGCTGTCTGGGAGTCAGAAAACTCTTGACTGAGTTGATTTTCAACCCAAGACAATCTAGGAGGTCGAGCAACAACGACTCGGAGTAGTATGTTCCCATTCTGATTTGGCTAGAACTAGCCAGTCATCAAGACAGTTCAAAATGCGGATTCTACCCTGCCC
>NW_024874732.1:0-373 GCF_018340385.1 Cyprinus carpio
ACCTTTACTCCTCCCCTTTGGAGTGAGGGGTGATGAAATGCATGTGGGCAGGTGTCTTCACCATTGATGACCCTAGGTGAGAATAGTGGCTTACCACTGGCAGCGCATTGGCGGCCCAAGGGGTGGGGATACAGCTCGAGTTTCTCTTCATTGTCGCATAAATCTTTCGCCTTTACTAAAGATTTCCGTGGAGGGGAGCTTTTATGAAAGTGACCTGTATTTTGGGGGCTCTGCTCACAGCAGAGCTACACCGAATGTCAAGAGCAGAGTGAATTTGGCCATCTGCCAACACACACGGTGGGAGGACGGCAACTGGTCATCGCCTGTGTTTGCAGCCTCTGTGTTTCCGGGCGCCACCACTTTGTATTTATTT
>NW_024874733.1:0-1654 GCF_018340385.1 Cyprinus carpio
TTCCTTCAGGCAGACTTGAGATGTTTTGCTGCCTTGCTAAATAAGTTGGGTCAGTTTGCGCGAGTCCAGCGCGCTGTGAAGTGGAGCAGCTGGCCGGAGGACTCCGCTTGGTCTTAAAGCCATCCGATGAGGGCTGCTGTGAGTGCAGGCATGTTTCAACCCAGTAACATGACAACAAACCGCTCCTCCACAGCCCAAAAACAGACCGAGAGTTCAGTTCAGCTGGAGGGGCTGGGGGTTTGGGGAGTAGTTCTGTATAGTTTGTGGGGGGTTGATATAAATGTGTGAATCTCTTGGTCTTTCCATATGCACAGTGTCTTATGAGAATGTAGCCTATTCATAACCAATATATATTGAGCCATCTCTTTATGTTTTTCTAAATCCCAAACAGAGTCCAGACATCAGTAAAGTATCTGTCTATGAACATGTTTTAAAAGGCTATTTTAGATTTGAGAAATAAAAACATTTTGGAGGGGTTTTGGAGAGATCATTTTTTTTGTAGCCTATTTAAAATGCACAAACCAGAAGCAACAATATCTGCAGAGAGAAGGGTTGGCCATTCTCTCAAAACATAAAATATATAAATTAATTCCAATTTTCGTTTTTGTGTTTATTCACGGGCCCATAACCATTTCAGGCTGCACGTGAATTCAAGGACACAGGCCGAACATATAAAAAGAATCACAACCCCTGATGTAAAAGTTCCAAGACGTCTCTATTTAATTAACAAGAATTCAAATCGAGTACATTCTTCAAAACAATATTTATATTAAAAAACAATCCAATAGATGATAAAGAAAACAATCAGCTCACGGGTAGGGAAGCTAAGAAAAACAGTCCCCTAACTACACTTGTTCTCGAGGTAAAGTTCTTACCTGACTACCGGAATAAAAAAAAAAAACAGGTGAGTCTTCCAGGACATCTGCTTCCCTCGCTCAGCGCTCTTACTAAATAAACAAACGTGAACTAATAAAAAAAAATACAATACACTACCCTACCCGCTACTGAAAAGGACAGAAATATAACAAACAGCAAAACACAAAATTTATCCAATACGTTAAACCTCTACAGTCCATAACATAAACCAAACAAAACGCCAAACACACGCCTCCACCATGGTCAGTGCGATGAGAAGATACGCTTGCGGATGGGAAGCGAGAGTCAACAGGTAGCAAGAGACAACGTTCCATTGCCGTCTCGAAGGCCTTTTTAAAAAAACTATATCGGAATCTCCCCGATGAGCGTCACATGATTTCTCGCGATATCTAAGTTCATATACGTCTGTACAACAAACTCCAACTCATCAGACTTTGGTTATTGTGTTGTTTCATATTCGGGTCAGGAAGACTAATGGGTTATGATCGATGTAAATAATCAACGGATATGAAACCGAACCCACATAAACAGCAAAATGTTTGGAGAGCAATGCCCAAAGAAAAGCTAATGCCTCCTTCTCAATGGTGGAGTAACGTTGCTGATGTTTATTAATTTTCGTGAAAAATATGACAGGATGCTCAACTGTTAACAGAGTCGACGCAGCGGCTTGACTGACTTCGAACGCACAGCAACAGCTGCGCTCACTCCAGGTGTTTTATTGAAACATTACAGGTACACACCCACATTAACAATCAATCACAGTTGTCCCATCATTCAA
>NW_024874734.1:0-2349 GCF_018340385.1 Cyprinus carpio
AGGAACAGAAGACAGCGCCAAATTCTGTTGCTCTGGCTGACCGGATACGGCAAGAGTCAAGATTCAATAGAAGGATATCGACGATCCATCTGGAACATCCCCGCATTCCCACGGAGGAGATCGAAGGATACAAATGAGGAGCGACGACAGTGAAGGACGAGAGAGGACCAGGCCTGGGTTTTATTTGTGTTTGGTTTTGTTTGTGCGCCGGTAGTCACCGTGAGGGGCTGTCGCGCTGTTTTATCTTTATTTGTAATTAAAGTTTTATTTGAATGTTCGCCGGTTGCCGCCTCCTTCTTCCCGTGATTATGGAGTTTTTTATTATTTACAAGAATGTCATTATATAATTTTTTTTTATTTTATTTTTACCTGTCTTGATTCCTAATACACAACAGATGACGACTGTTAGTTAAAACGTTCAGAATACGATTCCATATAAGGTTAGTATAGCCTAGTTCAGCACTTTGCGAATGGACAGCGACTCAAGTAGCACGTAGTAGAATTGCGGCTAATGTTTATAACCTTGCACGCAGTAGCGCTTTTAAGAGCTAAGATAGGCTAGAAAGTTACATCAGCATCGGAAACCCGCCCAGAACAGACAGCCTAAACAACAGAACAGCACAGAAAATACACATAAATATAATATAGGCTAAATAAATATAAAAATAGGCCTACAATAAAGTAAAGTAATATATATTTTTATACATAAATAATTAATACCACGAATTTACAAAAAATGTAAAAACACTGAACTAAAGCTTTGAAAAACCGGCAAAAAAAATGTCCCCATCATGCTTTTCAAGATGATGTTTCTAAAAACTTAATGTTTTTTTTTTTCTTTCATAAAACTAGAAGTTGGACATCATCACACAAATGTTCAAGTGATAAATATTTTGCGTTGCCCTGCAAGCAGTATTGCAGAAGAAGGGCCAACTTTCCGAAACCTCGCAGACCGTAATTACTGGTGGAGGTACGTGGCCGTGAGTATCTAAGTCTGCTGATTAGCCTTGAGGCTGCGTGGTCTGGCCATTTGGTAATCCCGTTTTTTTTTTAGAATTTTTTCCGTTAGTTGCCTAGCCAGCATCTCTATAATATGAAGCCGGACAAGCTGTTTTTCAACTTGAAATGGATTTTTTGTGCGTGCTGCAAATCAAATGTAACAAGTTTACTTTCAATTGGGCCAAAGCATTCACCATGGCCAAAGCCTAGTAGCGCAAGGCGAACAGAACCAAAATTAAGTATTTTTCCCCATTCTTTTTATTTTGTTTAATTTAAATTTTAGTTTGAACATTTACTATTAAAAATAATAACTAAAAAGGATATTTTTTAGGGAGCCAATGCCATAGCTATATAGGTGGGAGGGGCATCAACGACCGCCATAGGGGGAGGCGCGGCCCTCAATACTCCCACCACAGCCGCGGCGCTTGGTACCAAATTTGGTACTGAAAAATACATTTTACTTATAGTGGTAGTGGCTTAATATGCAGAATTAGTTTTACATTTTCTTTTTTAATTATAATCCAAATTTTTTAGTCATTTTGTTGTGTATTTTTAGTCATTTCCTTTTAATCTAGTTTTAGCTATTCAGCCCATCAGGACAAACTGAATGAAAATGAGAAATATTGCTCCGGCAAAACAGATTAAGGAAAATTATGTTTTTGTTTTTTTACTCCTATTTTATTTTCTGTGTAAAGTTAGCTTGGGCCCCTGAAGTTATTGGAGTTTGTGTGTGGAGTACAGTGGGGTGTGTGGGAACGTCAGACTACACACTGAAGCTCCAGGAGGATCTCAAGGAGTCAAGCATCAGATTCATTCCAGGAACACGAACACACCAGCACAGGTGTCAGTCATCATCAGATCCGGCCAGCCCGCTTGCTCACACACACACACACACACACCGCCTTCAGCGACGTGAACAGACGGCACCTGAGCTCACATGACCCCGGTGACACAGCTCAGATCAATGTGATCATTCACTATAACACATCTTCAGCAAACTACATGCTTTGGATGCAGATCGCTCTCATTTACAGCCTTCTGTGAGGTGGAGTCTTTTCACTCAGACTGACAGAGAACCACTTCGACTAGAGTCTTAATGTCTGTCCATAACTATAACCATCCAGTCTTCCTGATAATCTCTAGATTCCTAAGCATCACAGCCATAAACATAGGAGCTGGCATAGGAGCTTCTGTGGAGTGTGTGTGTGTGTGTGTGTGTGTGTGTGTGTGTGTGTGTGTGTGTGTGTGTGTGTGTGTGTCTTTAAACATCTTAAAGGGTACTTATTTCTGAATTAGAACATAAAGAAGATAATCTGCTCATTCATTCAGCTCCTCTGAACACCAGAAGGT
>NW_024874735.1:0-2326 GCF_018340385.1 Cyprinus carpio
CTTTCAAAATTCTTACAGACCTTTAGGGCCATGGGCGTTTAATGCCTACCAAGTTTACGTTCTGATTGACCTCCGTTAACCTTGTCTAATAATAGCTCAAACTTCATTTGTAATGGCGGCCATGTTTTGAAGATACCGCCGAATGTCCTCACCAGACAATTTGTGCCCCCTTCAGACAAAGAAACTGCATACCAATTTTTAAGTCAGTCGGACCAACCGTTGCCTAGTTATAAGCTATTTATGTGTTTTTTCTGTCTTATAACGCCCCAAAGTGGCAGAGGTGCGCAATTTTTTTATTTGACCAAAGATTGAGCTTATACAAATGTGTACCAAGTTTGATGAAGATATCTCATTCCGTTCAAGAGTTATAGCTAAAATAACATTTGGTAGCGTTAGCATAAACGCTCTTTTTGGCATACTGTTCCAGCACTAAAATCAAAATTTCAAAATTTTTTGGATAATTATTGATAGATGAGTGTCAGAGAATATTTCTGCAGTGGTTTGGTTCTGATCGGGTGAAAAACCTAGGACTAGTTCATGAAAGTAGGTTTCAGATATAACACGAATTTTGCGGAAAAACCGTGCGTACCGTAAGGGCGAAAAAAGCAGCAGAGTAACTTTTGTTCCGGGCTAACCCAAGGATTGCTTGATGCCAAGTTTTTGAGTCTATCGACAAAGCGGTTTCTGACTACAGCCAAAATGTCTAAAATTTTTTGTATTTTGCGCTGTAGCGCCCCGTTTAAGCGATTGGGAACGAGACTTTGATAGTTCTCTAGAATTGAGCTCTACAATCTGGCCAAATTTCAAGTCTCTAGGCCTTACGGTTTGGTCTGCACGATCAGTTTTTTTTTTAGGGCAGAAGAATAATAGATAATATAATAATATATAATATATCAACGCCGTGCTTGAACCCCTAAATAAAGCTGCAAGCAGCACTGGATTAGACTAATAATAATAATAAATCTAACCAATAGGGGGCACTTTCGTGCTTGTTCAAAGCGTTACGGGGTTCAAGCACATTAAGGCCTCTGAGGTGGTCTCGGCCTTCCTGGATGTATGGATGACAGTTAAGCTTACATCAAAAGAATGGAGAACAGGCTAACAGTGAGACACACACACACACTGAAAGTAAATTATTAGACTAATATATTAATACTCTATATAAGCATATGCACACACACACACACACATATACAAGAACACACATACATGCACACACATTTTTGTTGCAGATATAGGTATTTGAAAATAAGTGATAGGTGACAATAAAACTTATTTGCGAGAGTCTTTTCTTTTTAAGAGTTTAGATGTCATTTTTCAGGTTAGAAACTGTAATTCATACTGTGGTCAAATTGTAAAAGCTGCTCTATCGGTTAAAATGAACAAAATGGAAAGCGTTGACTCAATGAGATTCAATATGTTATAACAATTAATTTATTAATGTTTTGGCATGGTCACATAGGAAACCTTTGAACAGTACTGTTTTAACTTGGCTGAGCCGGAGACCATTAGTGGTCTTCGCTGCCATCTAGTGGTTATAAAATGCATTTACTCAAACAACACTGTGTTTTTTAAGCATAACTGTTATAGTGTTATTTTTGCCCAATCTTTCTTAGAATTTTGCATGCTTGTTTAGAATGAAATTATGCATTATTTTTTCTGCTGATTTTGATAATTTGTGGGCTTTCTGTTTTGTGATAATAGGCCTTTGTGTACACTATAAGAAAGGGCATTATTAAAAATTACTGGTTTATAGTTGTCCAAATGCAATTGTTCAACATGTGTTTTGATAATTATTGACCTTCAGAGTCTGAGGAGAATTGTACTTCAGTGGTTTTTATTGATTTTCAGCTTAAAGCCTTGGATTAGTTTGCCAAAGTAACTTTTTAAAATAATCTTGAATATTTAATTAACAGCTTCATTGACAGCATTGGTCCCAGAGGCAAAAAGTTGTTCAGAATGAGGACATCTATCATATGATATGAAGATCTAGTGTTTGTGTGTGAATATGAGCATTTTCAACAATTGAGGCCATTTACCATATAAAATCTTTTTTGTTTTGAGGCCCCTTTTCTGTGATAAGCGCCACCTATGGTTCGATTTCCATGAAACTTTGCATGCTTGTTCAGAGTCATCTGACATATGTTTTCACAAGTTTCGTAAAAGTTTTGAAGTTTTCATTTAGGTTTTAATAGGCTTTTGGATATTTTGGCCATGCCCCTTTTCAAAATTAAGCTGTTATAGCTAACCGAAAGTACAAAATTCTAATTTTTTTTGATAATTATTGATCTGGAGAGTCCTCTGAGAATCGTTCTGTAGTGGTTTG
>NW_024874736.1:0-2164 GCF_018340385.1 Cyprinus carpio
CCAGATGATACCGGGTTCGGGGTCCGACTGTGTGATTTAAAACAGATATCTTTTAGACATTATTCAAGTTAAACACACAGGAACACAAGCACATTTAGTAACGTTAAATCTTACTGAAAATGGCCGATTAAGCAGTTTATATTCTGAAATATATTTCGAGGTTGCGTTCTTTTCCTGACATAAATGTTAAACACTGAGCTGCTGGATCACCTTTATGAGGCTGTCCGGGTCTGGAGTCGGGCATCTAGCTTCATCTGTCTTTATTTTGGTTATGTTCAGATTCCTCTGCAGTTGTTCACGTCATGCAACAGCATGCAACAAGCAGGCATAGGCTTTTATCCGGCAAAAGGGAGATTCGTCACGCGCCAAGCCTGTGAGGTTGCCATGGTAACCACATACATTGCACGTGAGTTACTTGTAACGGCTACGCTGTCTATTTCTGCTGCACTAGCAATAAAACAGTTTGCCAACAGAATCGCCTAAGTAGATTTTTAAGCTAATCAACGAGTAAATTACCCACTGCTTTATAATAGATATTTTTGGGATATTATTCAAGTAAAACAACCCAGGAAACACAAAAACACATTTAGTACACATTAAATCTTACTGAAAATGGTTCCCGATTATTATATTAAGCAGTTTTATATTCTGAAACTATATTTATAGAGTTGGGCGCTCTTTCATGACAGAAATGTTGTAAAAACACGGAACTGCTAACAATGGATCACCTTTAGTGAGGCTGTCCGGGTTTCGGGATTCGGGCATCTAGCTTCACCTGTCGTTATGTTGGTAAGGTTCAGAATTCCTCTGAGTTTTTCACGTCATGCATAGCATGCAACAAGCCCAAGCATGGGCTATTTCCGCAAAATGGAGATTTTCTTCCGCGCCAAAGCTCTTGTGAGGTTGCCATGTAACCGATACATTGCACGTGAATTAATTGTAATGATACGTCTGTCTATTTCTGCTGATAGCATAAAACAGCTTCGCAACAGAATCGACAAAGTAGATTTAAGCAAATCAACGAGTAAATTACCTACCGAGACAGCAACATAGTGTGGACCAATCCGGCCCAAATAATGGCCATGATCCATGCGGGCCCGTGAGGGCCGGATCTGGGCACCAGACTGCTTGCTGTCTGGGCACGATTTAAAACAGATTATCTGTTGGACATTATTCCAGTTAAACACACAGGAACACAAGCTTACATTTAGTAGCGTTAACTACTACTGAAAATGGGAGTTAAGCAGTTTAGATTCTGAAATATATTTGTAAAACCCCACTGAGCTGCTTATGGTTCACCTTTATGATGCGCTGTCGGGTCTGGAGTCGTGAATCTAGCTTCATCTGTCTTTATTTTGGTTAGGTTCAGATTCCTCTCGACAGTTGTTAATGTCATGCAACAGCATGCAAAAGCAAGCATAAGGATATTATCCGCAAAATGGAGATTCGTCACGCGCCAACTTTTTACTCAAATAAGATTGGCAAAGTTTATTAGAGCTTTGATTTTAATTTATTAATTTAGTTACAATAAATAACAGTAAAATATAGTAAAAATAACTATTATGGGCATATTATTTTGAGTTGAAAACATGTCTAATTAAAAAATTTAATCAAATCTTTCAAAACCTTCGGGAAAAATCATTTCATCTGGGCAAGCTGTAGTTCTTAAAGTGTATAAACAAACTTCACTTAAGATTGAAGGGTTTTACACAAATGTTCGATGCATTATTTGCATTCTGCTTAGTTGCACTAACATAGTGTTACTTTCCATGAAGCACTAAACTAAGGGTGTTTAGCTCAGGATCTCTTATCATAAACTTCATGAGAGCATAGAAACCCGAACACATTAAAATCTGTCTTCTGGATTGGAAAAAACCGTTTCTTTCACAATGTAGAAACCTCTTTCCTGTAGGCAAGCATTTGACTTAACTTTACATAAACCAACGTTGCTCTTACGAAAATAATGAGGGTTTTCAGCATATGGGGTCTTTTCATTATTTTCCTTATGCTTGGATTACACGCTAACACCATAGTGGTACTGTTCTGAAGCACTAAACTAAGGGTGTTTAGCACAGGAGCTCTTGTCTTAACTTAATGAGCATAAAAACCCCAAAACATTGAAAACTGTCTTTCAGTTTTTGAAATTACATTTCATTTCACATTA
>NW_024874737.1:0-169 GCF_018340385.1 Cyprinus carpio
TTTCGGGGGCTTTTGGGGCCCTTAACATGCTTAAAAAGTCTTGAAAATTGGCACACACCTTGGCATCTGCGGCCATTAGGGCCAGACAGAGATTGATACACGGGCATGGCACCGGGGCTCTACAGCGCCCCCTGGAATACTGAGGGCCATATACCATGTATACTTGCAC
>NW_024874737.1:324-3926 GCF_018340385.1 Cyprinus carpio
TCCTAAGGTTATTAGGGCTCGAAGCCGAAGGGGCGAAAGAGGAAGCCCTCTTGTTTTCTAAGTTATTCTTGTGTATTTTTTATTTTTTTTTTTAACTTCGAGGGTTTTGGAGGCCTTAACATACTCAAAAACTCTTGAAAATTAGCACACATTTGGAACCTACGCGGCCATCAGGGCGCCCGCAGAGAGGCTACTACCCGACGGCGTGGCACAGGGGCTCTGGTAAGCCCTGGAACCTGATCAGAAATCTTGAACCATAAGCGCACACATACTTGCATGTATTTATATGAAACTCTGTACACTTATAGATCTCATTGGGCGAACAACTTTCGTGCTCTATGAAATAGGCTCCAGCCCAACAGGGAAGTGAGCTATTCAGGGACTGTTTCAAAAAAGCATGCTCTGGAATTTTGAAATACTCCTCTGGGGTTTTCCACCCGTTCTCCACATGAGAAACTTCGGTGAACATGATCTCCAAGACATTAGGGGATGAAAAAAAATTGCCAGAAGTTTTGATATCTCGAGCAGTTTGTCCGTGGCGGCGTTAAGTAGGGCAAAAAATGAGAAACAGGGAAATGTCTAATAAGATCCATACATTTTCTGATTTAGATCCAAACTTCATGGTTGTTTGATGTATGATTGATCGCATAGATGTGACTATTAGTAATGATCAAAGTTATAGTGCCACCAACTGGCAGCAGGAAGTGTGTCATTTCAAAAGTGCTTACGTTCAGCATCTATATTTTCACTCGATTTGCTTCAAACTGCCTGCATCAGAATAATGACAAAAACCACTGACCGATGTACCAAATCTGTTGTTAGGGGATATTGATATCTAATATAGTGTTGCCGTGTGTAGCGTGTCAATCTTGAATATTCTGTTCTAGTGATTTTTTGAGGCAGATAAAAAATGCTCAGAATTACATAGAAACTCAAAACACATATCAGTCCTAATGATATATAGACAATGGGAAAAGCACATGAAAGAGGCGTGGAGGAGGCACTCTATAAGCGCCACCTTTTTGTCAAAAAGTGAGGGGGGGTTAGTTTTAGCTACAGACGCAAACTTCGGTACATAAATTATTCTTATCAAGGCGGACAACTTTCTAATTCACAGTCATCAGCTTCGATGAACAGGAAGTCGGTTATATTGATTTGAATATGGATTTTGGAAAAAATATAGCTGTGAATTAATGCATACTGCTCAGAGGATAATTACAGTATACACACCAAACTTTGTCTACATGATGCCAAAACATTGAGGAACTTAGAATTGCGAATGGATTTTGGATAGCTTGAACAGTTTTGCCGTAGTGATTTATTGAAATAACAGTAAAAAGTAAACATAGATTGTCTTATATTTCTTAAAGTGCAGCTTCCAAGCACTTCCAAACCCATTTTTCATACAGAGAGCATTATCATTCTGAGGGAAAATGCATAGTTTCATGACTTTACAACACTGTATGGATAACAGAAAATTAAAAAACTGTCAGACATCTGATCTATCCTCTGAGGCCTCTCTCTCTGTGTGAGGAAGGGAGGGGGGGGAGGGGAGGGAGGGGGGGTGGGGGGTTGAGCTGACAGAGACAGAGAAGAGAGAGAGTTAACATCTCTTTAATCATAGAAAAAAAGAAAATCAAGTGGTTGTGTGTTGTTGTTTTCTTTTCATCATTACAGCTTAAAAAATCTCTTGGAGGCATTATCCTTTTCAGTCAGTTTTAGGGACAAAAAAAATGGATTATACACATGGTTTTTTTATGCTGCAAATAATAATTTGAAACTCATTTTGATACTGACCTATGACAGACATCCTGTGACATGACATTTATCTGAATTTACACAATCCTCGCCGGATGTAACAGTAAAACAGTTCAACTCTGAGATGAAGACTAAGCTGTAATGCAGTCAAGAAGCTCATTTTACACATGCTTATAGATCAAATAAAATGGTTAAAAATGCTTTTCACCGAGTGCATAATAATTAGTGCACACTGATGATTCTGGTGATATTTTTTCCAAGCACATTTTACCAATGTCAATTCCACATCCAATCTTAATAAATACTATGCATTTGTTATTTATTCATTTTATGAGTGATATATAATGGTGTGTGAAGGCTGGGAAGTGAAAACTCTCCTTATATTCCAGGAGTGCTGAATTATTGGGATGTTTTTCTTGCCATGCATTGGTCATAGAGCTCATTGTAGCGGTTACTTTCGACGTGTTTTTGCAATAATAGGCTTTAGTTATAACATTATTCCGGTTTTCAACGGACTCCGTTTGCAGTGGGTGATATAGCAGTTAAGTATGATATGTTAGTCATATAACAAACAAATTAGATATCGCCCTGCATGTGTAGAGAGTTTTTTTTTGCCAGAAGCAAAGCAACTAGAAGAGCAGCGTTATTATGCTTAGCGGAAAGCACGATAAAAATAATGTCTTGGCCATAAACCTTTATTTCGCATGCAGATTTCCTTTGTTTGTCACAAAACCGAACCGCGATGCTCAGATACTGCGCTGCTCTAGATCGAGAGGAAGTCGTCGGAATTAAAGCTATGTCTCCTGCACTCACACAACTCTCTCTATTCTCATAAGCTAGATATTCATTCTTTTAGCACCTCTGATTTCCTAAACTTTCTGTTCACATCTTTGCCTTCATTCTGACCGGTTCAGAGAGCAACGCAAGCGTGCGGTGTGTAATACCAATCCCATGGCCACCACTAAGATGGCGCTTTGGGATTACTTTTAAATAATTTGTAGAAAGCGTGTAAAGAGCATTTAAATCTTTTATAAAAATCTTTCAAAGAAAAATAATCATTATTTTAAAAGCTAATAAATTTTTACTGGTACTATAGTTTTTATATAATCATTTCCTGAAATGTTTATAGCTCATTAAAATTGATAAAAATGGTTATAGATCATGAAATGTGTTTGGCAACATTTTATAATAATCTCTCTTTATGGTTTACATTAATACATGCATTAACTAACATGAACTAACAATGAACAATCTGTTTATGTTAGTTAATCTATCATTAAAAATATTAATATTCATGTTATTTCACGATTGCATAAGCTAATCTTAAAATAAACTGTAACCCTGTCCCAGTCCAGCCATTTTTTTTTTTGTCAATGGTCATGTCTTAATTTTTGCAATTTCTGTATTGCAATAGTTTTGAATATTTCTCATGGGGATTTAATAATTTTTTGACTTTGGCTCATTTCATCTGTATAAAAAAAAACCCTAATAATAAAGGTTTTCTCTTCCAGCCTTCATGGACAATTATATATCACTCATAAATGATTAAATACAAAAGTGTGGTAGTTATTAGTTGATGTCGTTTGAAATTGGTGCAAATGTGCTTATAAAATAATCACAATATCAACATGCCTAATAATTATGCGTGGTGTAAATCAATAAAGGTCTCATTAACACTTCATAATAAAGTCTCATTTGTTAACAATAGTAATGCGATCAACTAACATGAACAATATATTTTCACATAATTTATTAATGTTTGTTGATATTAGTTTTTGTTCGATGTATGATGCCGATCGCATAGATGTTACTATTAGGAGTCAAAGTTATAGCGCCACCAACTG
>NW_024874738.1:0-1725 GCF_018340385.1 Cyprinus carpio
GTGGGTCAACCCTGCAGAGAGAAGGCCTGCAGGAACCCAGAACCGTACCAACTGGGCAATTAACTGGGTCGAAGGGCAGTCTTCTCGCGACTAGGAGAGGTGAAAGGTTTCCACCTCAAGGAGTATAGTTTCCTCGTGGACGGAGTTCTGATTGGAGAGGATGGTCTCAGCAACCTCGGCTGAGAGACCAGAAGCTATTTAGATGTGCCCCCCTCAGGGCCACACCTATAACTTCCATAGCTCCGGGCGGGATGGAATACTCGTGTCCCCTCCTACTATGAGAGGAGATCCTCCTGACGGGAATCTCCCATGGTGGATTGGCCGAGGAGAGAAATCAGATCCAAGAAACATACTCGCCTGGCCAGAACGTGGGCTACTATTACAAGATGGACTCCGGCCCCGGGCGCATTTCTCAGCAGAACTCCTGGGAGTAGAGCAATCGGGGAATAAGCTTACAGACAAAGCCTCGCCAAGTCTGCACCATGGCATCTAGCCCCAGTGGAGCCGTGGATGAGTCACAGAGAAGACCAAAGGGGACAGTGCAATATCATCTGAGTTGCAAACAGATCCACCTGACCAAATATTCTCCATATCTGCTTCACCACCTCGGGGTGAAACCTTCATTCCCCCGGCTCCTCGCCCCCTGCCCTCAACAGGAGTTTCTGCTCCCCATATTCAAGTGCCCGAAATTGTGAACTGCTCTCCAGAAGAGGAGTTTTGCCCTGGGACCACACAAGGCTCTGGTACAGCTAGTTTTTTGTACAAACGGCGTGAGGAACAGACCCCTTGGTGGTTGAATATAAGAACCACCGTTGTGGTTGTCGGTAGCAACCTGCATGGTGGTGACTATGCTTGGAATCCTGGGAGAAAGTGTTTTAATGCTTGAAGTATGGCCAGCATCTCCAGGCAGGTTCTATGCCTCCATACACCGCGGGCAGGGTGGCCCTCATGAGCCCGCAGGCCCAGCCCGGTGAGGGGACGCATCCATTAAGCTAGCATCACTGGCGGCTAACAAGGAAGCTCTCCAAGGCCCGGGCCCTGAGACAAGAACCAAGATTTCCTCCACATGTCTAAGGCCACGTAGGACCCCCTCATTGACCTTGAGTATGTCTGAAGCGGGTTTCCCCCTCGGGGAGAAACCACCTTGGTCTTGAGCCACCACGTAGAGGGTCCTCATGTACAGGAAGCCAAGAGTTATCACGTGGGACACAGGGTCTTGCCATCAACCTCCAGCAGTCTAGAACTGCTTGACAGTGAGTGAACCCGGCCTTCCTCTAAAACCCTTCCCCCCCCTCACGACGGTGGTTGAAGACGACCTCGATCCGACAGCAGGAGACATCTGTGCCTGCACCGTGGTCGAATCCCAACCATGCCCAATAGTGGTTCTCGGACGGGAGAACACACCTTTCTTGGCATTTAAGGCTTAAACCCCAGGTCCTTTCGTGTGAGCGAGAAGACATCTCGATGCCGAACGCCATCCAGTCTGGAATGTGATCTAATATCAACCCAATCCCATCGCACCATTTGCTTGAGGTCGTGACAGTGTGGGGTGAGAATTGCAAGGCCAAGGATGAAACAGTATTATATGCCTTTGCCCCCAAAACCAACGTCCCTATTGATTGGGAAGGATGAGTATGCATCTTTCTAGATCGATCGTGACACCAGTCCTCAGACTTGATCTGAGATACAGCCTGTTTGAGTGAGAGCATGCTGAACTTCAGTCCC
>NW_024874739.1:0-1411 GCF_018340385.1 Cyprinus carpio
CACTGGAAGCTGAATTTGAATTCTTCTATGAACAGTAACACTAAGTTAGTGCAACTAAGCCAGTGCAAAGAGAATTTAAGGCCACTTATGTTGAAAACCTACTTTCTCTATGTAAGAAAATGCTGGTTTTGTTAAATATTAAGAAATAAAAAGCTTTACCTACAACAGAGATGTTTCTAAAACATGAAATGCAATGTTAATGCTGGTTTTTGTGCAATATGAAGAAATGCAGAAGCAGACAGCTTTAAGGAGCTTTAGAATTTTATTATTCTCATGAAGTTCCTTTAGACATTCTTAGCACAGGAGGTTTATTTTTGGTCCTTCTATGAACAGCAACACGAAGTTAGTGCAGCTAAGGAAATGAAGAGAACGCAAGATCAGGAAATGCTGAAAGCCTGCTTTCTCTGTAAAGAAAAGTTGGTTCATGCAATTAGACCACTAAAGCTTTGCCCACAACAAAGTTGTATCTAAAACATGAAATGACATTTTGTTTACAATGCAGAAAGACAGATATTAATGGGTGAGTTGTTTGTGTTGATTAAGTTACATGTTAGAGTATCTAAGCACAGGAAGCAGTGTTTAGTGCTTCTGTGAATAGTAACAAGATCTTAGTGCAACTAAGCAAATGAAGAGAATGCAAGATCAGAAATGCTGAAAAAACCTACTTTCTCTGTGTGTAAAGAAAAAGCTAAGTTATGCAAAGTGAAGACTCAAAGCTGGCCCACACAAATATGCGAAATTAAATATTGAGTGCAATGCAGAAAACATATTTTTAACGTCTTAGAGTTTTTATCCCTGCTATTTAAGAGATTGTTCAGCACTGGATGCTTATTTTAGTGTTTTTGTGAAAAGTAAATACCATGTTAGTGCAACTAGTTTCAGTAAAGAGAATGTAAGGCCAACTATGCTGAAAAAAAACCTACTTCCCTGTAAGAAAAATGCTGGTTTGTGCAATGAAGAAATAACAAAAGCTTGCTTCTACAAATACAGATATGGGCCATGTTTCTAAAACATGAAATGAAATGTTAACTGCAAATGCAGAAATACAGTTTTTTGGAGTTTTATTCTCATGAAGTTCTCTTTTTAGACATTCTTAGCACAGGAGGTTTATTTTAAGTCCTTCTATGAACAGCAACACAAAGTTAGTGCAACTAAGGAAACAAAGAGAATGCAAGATCAGAAATGCTGAAACCTGCTTCTCTCTGTGTAAGAAAAAAGTTGGTTCATGCAATTAGACTTCTAAAGTTTGCCTTACAACAAAGTTGTATCTAAATCGCGAAATGCCATTTTGTTTACAATGCAGAAAAGACAGATATTAATGGTGAGTTGTTTTTAGGTTGATTAAGTTATGTTAGAGCTTCTAAGCACTGGAAGCTGAATTTAGTCCTTCTATGAACAGTAACACTAAGTT
>NW_024874740.1:0-2332 GCF_018340385.1 Cyprinus carpio
GTAGGCATGTTTTAGGTAACCATAGCACTATACTTATTGTTTTAAACCTTTAAGTAAAAACATTGCCTCACCCTGACTGTAGTGATGGTCCATGAGGTTTCTGTTGATACCTAAATATAGCTTCATCCTCTATACCTATGATGTAAAATTACTTGAACATTATTTAGTTCTATTGTAAAGGCATGTCTTATCACTAATTTACGAAACAAGTGAGTTTTGAGAAACACAGACATGTAAGCAGCGTTGCTCCAGAAGAGACTATTGAGCACGCTTATATAGTGAAGCATCAGGTAAGAGGAAAGCCCAAGATCTTTACCGTCAATCAGGTGAGATACTTTAAAACATTAAATCATTTTTTTAAAGGTTTTTAAAGACCAATTCACACCTGCAAGCTAAATTAAAACACCAACAAGCATGTTGTTACCCGGTGTTTTGTCGGATCAGTGGTGTTTGTACATTAATCAGGGTTTTTTTCTACCTGAATGAAAACTGTTCAATCAGCATCTGTGGACAGAGAGTGGTAGAGAGTGGTACAAACATGGCAGATGGCCAGAGAGAAGATCCTGTGAAAACAATTTATTTTTCAGAAAATCGAATCACAAAAAAAAAATACATATTTGAAAATAAATTTCCAAAGGTTTTTTAATATATTTCAATTTTAGAAAAAAAGTCTGAAATTGCCCTCTGGGCATTGCATTGGTCTTTTCATATGGGAACAAGAGAAGAAAAAAACCAGGAAAGAAAGATTTTTGGCAAGAAAAAGACAAATTTTTCTGACAGATGTAGATGGACATACAACAACAGGGAAGACAATCCTGAAAAAATGAGTGCAGCTGATAAAATACTGGCATCTGAGAGATAGGGGGTGGACATGGGAGTCCGTGAGAACCGTGGGTCATCGTATTGTTACCTCATTTAAATCGGATGAAGTACTGTGTTTAATGTAGAAGCTTATCTCGTTTTCAGTGGACATTGTTTGCAACTGTTGTAAAGAAGGATATTTGCATGTTTTCTTTACAGTGTGTATGCTATTTTTGTAAGGCTATAGCAAGGCTTGTTCTGCAACAGGGTAAGCAACATCTAGGGACACCGGTTTCACAGACCAAGAGCTTAGACTAAGCTAGGATTAGTTTCCTTAAGGTTTAAAAAGATTTAAGTAGCTTTTATAAATGTGCCATAGGGAAACAAAAACATTACTGGTGCGCTTCTTGCGACCAAACAATAGCATTAACAAATTTTAAAAGATATGTAAGTGCAGATGGGTTTCATCTTCACAGATAATCTTGCAACCAAAAAAAAAAGGCCTTTGACCAACTGATGCTGCTGAACACGCTTACTGAAGAGGAGTGCATTGTTCTGAAAGAAATCGGAATCACTGGAAAAAGCCTTACAAGGAGCATTCTCTTCTAAATGATCTTTTAAGTCATGTTGCTGTTGAGATAAAAAAAGAGAACAGTAAGCATTACATACTTTTTTGTTTATCTTGTTGTTTTAGAACAATATTAACAATAACAACAACAATAATAATATCATGCTTTTTAACTGAACCTCTGTAATTGGACATAACTGCTGCTTTCAGCTGTTGAATAAGCACTTTGGATTCATTAATTACTCCAGAAATTACAGCAGAACACCACTTCCCCTTAAAATTACTGAATTATTTGAGTTTTTGTGCTACCTACAGAACAGGACTGTGGAATTTCTGAAAATGGAATTCTTGGACTTCACTCTCTTCTGAAGAAAGAAGACTGTCTTACCTTAGAAGTCACATCTCCTCTGTTCGTCAGCTGTACAGTAGTGTTCTTAATTGTGAGGTGTTTGAAAAAAAATGAAAGATGATGATCTCAACATGGATGAGGAGGATATCCAGTATGTTTTGGAGTATGAAGATGATGATGACGAGGCGGAGGAGGCAAAGGAGGAAGGAAGCTGAAGCCGAAGTCTCATTTAAAAATCTAAACACTAGGCCCAGGGGTAGCGTAACGGCGGTCTTGAAGAGCCACTGGTCGTGCAGCCCAGAGTTAGCTCCAATCTTGAAAAAAAAAACCTACCATCAACCGCCTGTAGCCCAGGAAATGCTGGAAGACCCTTGATTAGCTTTGTTCAGGTTGCTTGTGTTTTGATTACCGGACAGTGGGTTTTCCAGGACCAGCGCAGTTCACCACTGCATCAGCCATAATTCAGTTGCTGACTTTGTAAAATCATATCTATGAAAAAACTGAGGCAACATACACTAACTGACTTTCATTTCCATTTAATTTATATGTTAATTTTTTAATTTCTTAATTAATTTCTTGTTAATGATGAAACACTGACGGGTGTTGTCAGATAT
>NW_024874741.1:0-1828 GCF_018340385.1 Cyprinus carpio
CACTCCAAAGGGAGTTACTTCGTTGATAGGCTCGTTTGGACTACTGCATTGTTTTCCAGGGTTTTGTGATGTCACAAAACGATCCATTAGAATATGATTAGAATAATTCCCTGCCTATGTAAGAAATTCAGGCGGCTGGAGGGTGGGGAGTGGTGAAGTTGTGGTTTAGAGCAGCTTGGTTGAGTGCATCAGACAAGTCGATGGCGAAGAGATGCTGCTGCAGAGTTAGTGCATCAAAGAAAAGGAGAAAGAAAGAAGATCTGTTGTATCATCGGGGTTTCGCCATGTCACGTGATCTCCTCTAAGATCTTAGCAAAGAATCACCATTCTTATTTCCCTACAACATGATGCATGATGGGATACACCAAGCCTTGAATACCGCCTTCTATTTTGTCATTAATCACTTTCATTCCCCATGCTCTGCTCAAACGAGTGTAAAGCTTCATTCGCCTTTGGAACACAATTTAAGATTATTTTTGCATTGAAACAGGGAGGTTTGATTATAAAGTGTTGAGGAATACTTTTGTACACACACACACACAAAAAAAAAATACTGACTTTATTCAACAATTCCTCTCCTCTGTGTCTCTCAAATCAAGCACACGTAGCACCGGTTTTGACAATTTACAGGCAATGCACTTGAGGCAGCGTATGTTATCATAATATAAACATCAAAATCAAAATGTTCATGATGGAATATTAATGAGCTGCAGCACTTCAGCCAAAAAGCGAATGGAACATCATGCTTCCAGGAAGAGGAGTCTATCCACTGCGGATAGCCATCAAAAGCAGCAGTAGAGGCGCGCAGTGGGAAAGAGAGTCACAGAAGAAAAAGAACTAGAAAATGATGAAAAGAAGAAAAAACAAAGTATATGAAAAGAAAAGAAGTAGAGGAGAGTGATGCTTAAACATTGCAGCTTCAGGAACTCTATAGATAGTTAAAGATATCTATACATTTTTATTTATATCTCTCCATGGCTCAATGGCGCGCCTGAGCTACTTCAGTGCTTGGCTTCTCTCAATGTTTGTAATTGTTGCTGTTATTTGCTTTCCTTTTTTTTGTTTATCAAACGCCAGCGGTCAGTTTTCACAAGGGATGGAACTGCTGAAAATTTAGCCAGAACACACCACAAAAATCTTTTAGTGGAATTTAAATTATTCGGACATTTATCTCAGACTGCTGCTCTGTATTTCCAGGAAACCTTGCTGGAATAGTACCGAGCCAGACAAGCACTTTAAATACCGCGGCTTTCAGCCTGTTTTAGAGCAGATACCAGCGGCATAAGAATCCAACAGGAAATCATGGCGAGACGTATTTTTACATCAGTAGAAAGGTAGGTATACAGATGCCAGCTGTATTTAAAAAGAAGATGCCACTGTGCTTGAATCTAGAAAACACTCTTCCCCATTAACTGCAGCTGTTCTTTGCATGGAGTTCCATCTTTCATTCTTATGAAGTATTTGCATCCCCTCCATAGCCTTTATAAGCCTTACTTTACAGAAGCTAGCTTGACTGTGATCACAGAGACAGAACAACAACTTTTGAGATCTCTGCTTTTTAATCATTCTTAGGGACTTAGAAATAAAGCCACAGTCTCTCCTGTAGACACTGCTTAAAATACAGCATTGGCATGTTGCATATCCCACCAGAACAGTAACATACCTAGATCACTGTGCCACAATAAAGAATGCACCAACACTCCCGCAGCACCATTTTCCCCTCAGGATGTATTTCTCTCCCCCACTGCTCTTCTCCCTCTACACCAACGACTGCACCTCTAAAGACCCCTCTGTCAAGCTCCTGAAGTTTGCAGACGACACTACAGTC
>NW_024874742.1:0-2013 GCF_018340385.1 Cyprinus carpio
TGAATTATCTGGCAACTTAATGTACTCTAAGTTCTTGTGATCGGGCCAAACAAAGAAAGGTACCCCTGGCCCTTCCAACCAGTGACGCCACTCCTCTAAAGCAATTTGACAGCCAACAATTCTCTGTTACCAATGTCATAATTACGCTCAGCAGGAGATAAACGATGGAGAAAACGGCAAGGATGCATCTTATCTGAGGCAGCACGTTTGGGAAAACTGCACCTACTCCCCACCTCTGATGGCCGACCTTCCACCACGAACTGACGGTGGGATCAGGGGCTAAGATGGGAGCCACCAAGCGGCTCTTGAGGTTGGTAAACGTTTCGCTGTATTAGACCACCTGAACGGAGTAAATAGGGGAGTTCAAAGGCGGTCAGAGGTGGACTAGTTGGCTGAAATACGAATAAAAAATCGATAAAATATGGAACCCCAGAAACCGCTGCTAGGGCCTTACGGAATCTGGATTGACCAATCTATCACAGCCTTAACCTTGTTCAGGGATCCATAATGCATTCCTTTAGACGAAGATATACCCAGGAAGGGAACCATGATTTCATGGAATACGATTCTCGCCTTTGACAAAAGACCATTCTCAAGTAACTCGTGGAGCACCTGTCTCGACGGTTGCAATGTTCCTGAAGAAATGAAGAAAAAGATCAGTATGTCATCCAGGTAAACATATATAAACCGATCTACCATGTCTCCCTCAACATGTCATTAACGAGTGCTTGAAACCCTGGCGAGTTGGAGAGCCCGAACGCATCACCAAATATTCAGTGCCTCTAGGGGTGTTAAAGGCGGCTTTCCACTCATCCCCTCTTCCTGATACGACCAAAGGATAAGCATTACTGTGAAATCCAGTTTTTGTGAATAAGGATGCCCCTGTAACCTCTCGAAGCTGAAGACATCAACGGCAAAGGATAGGTATTCTTTACCCGCGATGTTGTTCAGCTCTCAGTAGTCAGCCACTGGAGTCGCAGAGAACCATCCTTCTTACCCACAAAAAAAGAATCCCGCCTGGGCTGGAGGAAAGGACGGTGGATGAACCACCGATGCCAAGGAATCAGAAATGTATTTCTCCATAGCCTCCCTCTCCGGAATAGAAAGAGGTAAAGCTTGCCCATGGCGGAGAGATCACTGCTGGAACTAGTGTCTATATGGCACAGTCATAGGGGCGATGCGGAGGAAGAGAAGCTTGGCCAGCGGGACATACTCGATCACTTCAGCCTTCAGGTCCAGGTACTCTGCCCGGGCATAGCTTGGCTAACTTTCATGGTCTCCTCCTGAAGAACAGAAACAGACACAGCAGGATAAGCAGAAACCAGAACCAAGACTCATGACAACTTTCACTCCACAAAGTGATGGTGGAAAGAACCCCAAATCCACTAAGTGGATTATTGTTTTGACTCCAACTAGGGAGGGACTCTAAAACAGTGGGTGGTGCAACAGGGGGAGTGCATGAGGGAAAAAGGATATGGTTTCAGTGTGGTTTTCTTGAGGTGAGCAGAGTTAAGGAGTTCAGTGGTGTGAGTGACGGGAGGCAGTTCCTGGCCATTGAGTGTGGTGGACGTGATATGATTTTAGACACGGAAGGACAGGGAAGGTTCAGGTGGACGCGGGTATGACAGTGTCAATGAAATTACCTTCGCCCAGACTCCAGAAGGGCGGAAAAGTTGTGAGGGGGTTCTCCATGGTAGCTTTTCACCGAAGGAGAGTCGATTATATACTTAGCCACCGCTATAAACATAGTCCCCTGGGGCCCCTCTCCTCCCCCCGGGATAGTCGTATAGTCTAATTTCTGTTGCTTTACCCTGGTGAATTGCCTGATTGTATATATATATTTTTTCTTGTTTTGCTTTCATTTTTACCGTTTTATTTTTTTTTACTGTGTGTATACCCACATGTGAACATCTGACAAGCTTGATATAAAATTTAAAGAAGAGGTGGATTTTCTTTTTTTTTTTTTTTTTTTTGGTTTATCACTTTCTTTAAGAATTGTGGGGCATTGATTTT
>NW_024874743.1:0-1871 GCF_018340385.1 Cyprinus carpio
GCATTGGTCATAGGAGCTCATTGTAGTGGTGGCCTCGTGTTGAAAAATAGATTTATTTTTCATTATACAGGTTCACACGGACTCCGTCTGTAGTAAGTGTATACAGTATGTGTATGTGGTGCAGAAGCAGTAGCGAGAAAGCTGAGTTATTGTAACGCGAAAGCACATTAAAATACCGCATCGAGCGCGAATCTATCCGTTCGCACACAGATTTCCCTTTCTTTGTCCACAAAAACGAACCGCAGCGTGCTCACTTATACATGCTGCTTTCGGCTGGGAGAGAAGCTGGCGCTTTGCACTTTAAACGCGTCTCATCTGCTCAAACTGTGTCCTGCGAACTCACAACTCTCTCTATGCTCATGAGCTAGATATTCATTCTTTTCGCGCAACTTTCTATTTCTAACCTTTTTGTTCCATCCTTTACCATATGCAGTGTGAGGCAGCTCTGATCCGATAACATGGGCTCGGAAAATGTTGCATTAACAGACAGCGTGAACCTGGTTTCACGGAGGCATATGTTCTGTTCTCAGCGCTCCCGTTTAAGAGCCGCTTCATTCTGAGCTAGTTTCAGATACTTAACACTAAGCGGTCACGGTGTGTAATGTGCAATCACTTGGCCACCACTAGATGGAGCTATGGGATTACTTTTAAATAATTGTTGTAGAAAGCGTGCTTGTATAAGAGGCATTTTAAATCATTTATAAAAGAATGCTTTCAAAGAAAAGAAGTAATATGTATTTTAAAAAGCCCGTGAGCTGGCGGCTAATGGTTTTGTATAATCATTTCTGGAAATGTTTGTAGATGGGTAAAAAAGAGGATTTTTTAAAAAATGGTTGCCGAATGATAAAAGGGTAGTGGCAACATTTTATATCGCTCATTGGTTTTACATTAAGTTGTGCATTAACTGTTTAGACGCTGTGAGCGATATTTTTTCGGTCTTTGTTCGTCTTTTTTATGTTTGAACAAATTCTATCGATAAATGACAGTATTCAAAGTATTATTTCACACAGTACAAACTATCATAAAATAAAACTATGGCAAAATGTTAATGAGCAATGTGTCAAATATTTTTAACTAAACTTTAATTAACATATATGTGGTGTGTTAATTAATAATTAATAATATATCTTTAACATAGTACAAGCTAAGTATTAACAACATATTTTACTGCATTTGTTTGTGTTAGTAAAAAAATAATATTTAATCATGGTACAGTAACTGATGTACATAACTATAAATTTAATTAATAATGTATAATCCATTTTAACATAATATAACTAAGATTCATAAATGCTATATAAATGATGTACATGTTAACTTATATAAAGTTAAAAAAAAACTAATCCCTTTTTGAAAAATTGTTAGAAGATTTTAGAATAATATATATCTATTAGAAAATGCCAACAATTGTGTGTTAATGTAATTTTTATAAAAATTAATGTTAATAACTGAAACCTTATTGGAAGTGTTACTTAAGTTATATATGTTGTGTTGTGTGTGTGTCTCTTGATGGTTCGGATTACCCTTTCATTGCTGTAGTCCTAATTCCAAAATGCTAATCAGGGTGTCCAATCCTTTCCTGGTGATCAACGGTCCTGCAAAGTTCAGCTCCAACTCTAATCAGTCACACCTACCTTTTAATTTTCAAGCAATCCTGCAGACATTAATTAGTTGCTTCAGGTGTGTTTTATAGGGTTGGAGCTAACTTTACAGGACAGACGATCGCCATTAACAGAGTTGGACACCCCTCAGCTAGACGGTTACTGTTTATGTGCCGCTGGGCACAGTTTTCCTGATGGCACCGGGGTGGCGTTTGCGCTGACGGCTCGGGCCCGCCATCGCTGCTTGCAGCTAATTTATTATTTGTTTAC
>NW_024874744.1:0-2147 GCF_018340385.1 Cyprinus carpio
GATGAATAAAAAAAAATATTGATTTCTATATTTTTCAAAAAATAAATGCACCTGGCATCAAACCTACCTTTTTACCAGCATCACCGCTGACGAGGGATCAAAACATCAACGGGCATTCCTTAAACACTGCCTGTGAAGGTGCCAAACAGTGTAGGAACACACAAGTCCATCTCTTTGATCAAGATGGCATCTCCCCACTTTCAGCATGTGATGGAACCTTCAAGTCCATCAGCAGTTCCAGAAACTAGTTAACAGCTGCTGCAGATATCTCCATCTCATGTCCTCTCTGCTCACTCTCTTGGTGGTAAGTGACACGTCTTTTTTCCCATCTGAAAGTGCGAGTTTGAGTGGGCTGGAGCACTGATTGCATCACATCAGCATGGCCTCCCACCTCACGTAGCCAAGCACGGGAGGCGAATAACTGGTTTGACATACAATGGCCCGCTGAGTATCTATCCATGTGCCACTTCTTCTAAGGGGAGGGGGGGACCATAGTGTGGTAGACCGATTCTATTTCCGAATTTGGTAACACTTTACGTATTACTGAAACTGATTACGACACCTAATAATCAAGACATCGACATTATGGTACCAATATGAATGTTCTTTACGCGCTCGACAACCGTCATCAGGCGAATTCCTTTTCTCAGAGGCGCATCACGAGCCAACAGCCTCATCTCTATGCCACGTAAAATAAAGATGCGTCGACTGGTTTTAGCCGGCAGGGTATTAAGCGCTTAACGAGAACGGCTTCAGTAATCCCATTATGTACTCCTGTCGTAATGTCACCAGTACCTGCCTTGTTTTGTGGAGACGGAGAAAGGTCGTCCGAATCTGACTAGAGGCGAGGATAGATGCGGGCATCGCCACGACGAGGCAATATCAGGATCAATAATTAGCCATCTGGAGTCTAAGGGTATTTTTGGGGCCCGGAGAAGTTTTGTCATGCCCCCCTGACATTTGTGCTTTTTTCAGTTTCTTATAAATATCTAAATGGCTAAAGTCTAATCTCACTGAAATCAGCACAAACTAGAGCTAATAATAAATATATGCAGCTTATACGTGTACATGATTGTGTTTTTGAGAAAAAAAAATGTTATGCGTGGTTAGTGAAAAACTAAAAATGTTAAATCACTTGAATAAGGCAATAAAACACATATAGAAAATTGGTTCCCAGGGAATTTGGAGAACTGGAGCTTGTAGCTCCAGAATTTTTTTTTTTCTAAATGATGTGAAAATCATCTTGTTTACTCACTTACAGAAAACAATATATTGATTTAAATTTTCTAAGACACTTTTGTTGGTAAAAGTCATATGCGAGTGAGGCGTCAACTATCATGAATTCACACCTGAGAAGACAAAGGCCTGCATAATGAGCTGCATAATGAGCCATTCAGTCAGCTGTGTCACTGAGAGGGATGAGTTACAAGAAAGAATGTGAGGACAAATAAATGTATATAATTTTATGTTTGTAGTTTATTTAGAATATATTTAATTATCCCACAACATAATTTAATATTCACTTGTGAGTGCAGTTAAACAGTTTATTAGGAAAAATCAAAGCTGACTTTCAAACTGAATTTTTTGCATCATTACTCCAGTCACACAATCCTTCAGAAATCCTTTTTTAACAATCTTATTTTCTACAAAAAAAACATTTATTGTTATCATTATCAGTATCATCATTATTATAATTATTGCTATTAATGTTGAAAAGAGCTGAGAATATTTTTTTTAGGTTTTTTTGGGGATAAATTGAAGAAGAACAGCAATGATTGTTACATTTGTTACAGTTACATTTGTTATTTACATTTATATTATGTACATTGAACAGACGGCGTGGAAAACGGACATCGGGTTGTTTTCATATGGATTGCTTATCTGAGAATATTTGTTTTCAGCAGCACTTGGTTTGGTTTAAAGAATAGGTATGTCAGGCTTCTTTCTATATAGGATATCTCTCTCATGTCTCTACTTGGCTGAGTATTCACTACGGTTACAGTTCATTTTAATGGCGATTTTGTAACTGAAGATCAGCGCAGACAAAGGCTGCAGACAGCACTCCTTGTTTGTTATCTTTATTTTATAAGTGCACAAAGTTTTGTTGTTATTATGTCTGTATACAAAAAAAGTAGACCCTTTACAGA
>NW_024874745.1:0-128 GCF_018340385.1 Cyprinus carpio
ATTATATGTGACTTGTGTCAAAGTAACCAATGCACAATTTTTGTCTGGAGTGGCTTCATCTAGGATTTTTAGAGATAATACCTCCCCCAAAGGCTGTTGGCGGTCATTGTATAAACGCCCAATTGACA
>NW_024874745.1:203-971 GCF_018340385.1 Cyprinus carpio
GATGTCCTTTTTGTTCTGAAAGTGAAACTGTTTTTCATTTGTTTGTGCAATGTCCACGGCTGGGGAATTTGTTCACTGTCTTAACCCAATGGGCATCAGCCATAGGTGAAGATTTTCTTATCACCTGTTTACTTATGTGGACCAAAATACTCAGTCACTGCTTAGCACTGGTTTTATTAAATTATGTGTTTGGTATTGCCAAGTTGGCTGTGTTTGGAAAACAAGGAAAAAATAAGATGTTGAGCAAAGACAGTGTAGAATCCTTGTTCATGTTTATGGGGTTGGTGAAATCAGGGGCTTGAGATTGAATGTGCATACTACATACTTTGCACAGGGTGCTTTACCAATGTTTGTAAATATATGGGCTGTAAGTAGGGGTACTATGCAGTTAGTAAAAATGATGATTTAGTAGTCGGTTTTAACTATTTTTGTTGTGATGGAAGCTAAATGTTTCGAGGTGTGATTTTATGAATTGTATGAATGTAAAAGTGTTACACAGTTTGGTTTTACCTATATGGTATAAATAAAGGAATTTAATCCTCATCCTCTTCTCTCCTCTCTCTCTCTCTCTCCTGTGCTCTTCTCTCCTCTCTCTCTCTCTTCTGTACTCTTCTCTCCTCTCTCTCTCTCTCCTGTACTCTTCTCTCCTCTCTCTCTCTCCTGTACTCTTCTCTCCTCTCTCTCTCTCCTGTGCTCTTCTCTCCTCTCTCTCTCTCTCTCTCTCCTGTGCTCTTCTCTCCTCTCTCTCTCTCTCTCCTGTGCTCTTCT
>NW_024874746.1:0-1995 GCF_018340385.1 Cyprinus carpio
CAGTGGCCCAAAATCCAGATTTTGGAATGCTGGACATTGAGGACTCTGAGGTTAAAAAGGTAGTTGAAGTGCATGTTATTCAGACGCAAGAGTCCAAAGATGCTATGGAACAGTTGATGACCATTACTCATCCTGGACAAAACTAAAACGCCTGTCGCCTGGTTTCTGAAATTTAAAGATTTGCTTAAGGAACTGAAAGCAAAGAGAAAGGAACCAAACTCACATGGAGAAAACAAAATTAATCAGTTCAAGAAAGCTTTCAAAGGCCTTTACCCCAACCTGTGAAGGTTTGACTGAAGCAGAAAAGAGAAATTGGCAGAAATACTCTCAAAAACAAAGCTTCAAAGAAGACTCGAATATACTAAAGCGGAAATGATCAACAAAAGAAGAGTAAGTTTCGCTCTACAAAGTTTGAACCCCTCGCATCAAAAGTAGAGTCATTAGAGTCGATTGGAAGGATATCACAGCAGCATTGCCAGAGGATTCCAAACAGGCGTTTACCCTTATATCCAAAAGATTCACATCATTTAGGCTTGTGCTGAAGCACATTCATGACAGCCATAGCTCATGCTGGGAGAAATCATATGTTAGCAATAACTTCGCCAAAAGACTCAGATCCCCGGAACAAGCAGGCTATTAGAAAAGTTCTTGTCCAGGTGCATCAGCTGCCAGAGAAACTACCGCGAAACTGCTGGTAAAGCAACTCATGGCTGATCTGCACCAAGATGCAGGGTCCTGCCTGACAGTCCTCCATTCACAAGAAGTCGGTGTTGACTACTTTACGGTCCATTTTTGGTGAAAAGAGGAAGGGGCAAGTAAAAGATATGGTGTCATCTTTACATGTCTTGCCATACGAGCAGTACATCTGGAAGTAGCATCTTCACTTGACACTGATGCATGCCTCAATGCAATTAGTAGATTTATTGTGCAAGGAAGAGGACAAGTCAAAGAGATGTACTCTGATAATAGGACCAACTTCAGGTCAGCTGACAGTGAGTTAAAAAATCAGCCAAAAGAATGGAACACCAGCAAGAATGTAAGAACTTACAGGAGAAGGGAGTTCAATTGGCACTTTAATCCGCCAACAAGTTCTCACCGCAGGAGGAAGCTGGGGCGGCTGATCCTTCGGTGAGAAAAATTCTGAACATCTCCGTGAAAGACGCTTTGGATGAAGGTCTCCATACCTTGTGTGTGTGAGCTGAGACCTCATAAACAACGGGCCAATCACCCAGGCATCTTCAGATCTCAATGATTTAGAGGCCTTAACGCTCAACCACCTGTTGTTACTCACATCAAGCTCGGAGTTACCTCTCAGGAGTGTTCAGCAAGGATGACCAGTACGCTAACCGCAGATGGAGGCAAGTCCAGTACCATGGATGTCTTCTGGAAACGCTTGGTAAAGAATATCTTTATGCAGCCTCCAAGAATGTCACCCATGGTCCACTCCTGGAAGAAACTTCAGTGCTGGTGATGTAGCGCTGATTGTGGATGATACATCAGCCCAGAACGGCATGGCCACTTGGAAAAAATCAGGAGATTTTTCCTGACAAGAAAGGCTTCGCTCACAAGTGAAAGTCAAGACTATATAGCTGCAGCTTTGTCGCCCAACAACAAAGCCATATGTCTTCTTCAAGGATCTGAGGATAGACTAAACGGTTCCAAAGGAAAAAACCCTGTTTCGGACAGGCTGGGCCAGAACAAGAAGATTTCTTTAGATAGTCTGTTAGTTAGCATGTAGGCCTTTAATTTGAAAGTTTTGCAATTGTTTCTGGCTATTGATAACAATTAGGGAAATGTACGTAGGGAGCCTAAAATGCAGTTAGCTGATACATAATTTTAATTTATAGCAAATAGTAATTTACATGATTCATTTTGTGGAGGAAAAATTGAAGGTAATATTTACAGTATTTACAGGTTTATGCAGTTAATATTTACAGTAATGGAAGGAGTTAATTGTGTCATTTTCTAAAATGTGTATGGATAATTTAGAGTGCA
>NW_024874747.1:0-1633 GCF_018340385.1 Cyprinus carpio
AACAAAAATAAATCATTAACAAAACAGCAGGGGCCTAGGCGTCAGAAGTCCATATGAATAGGACTCCCGAAGAAAGATCTCTGCCATCATCCAGGGTAAATATGAACTGGGTGATCAGCTCGTTGCTATAGGTTAAACCTGACATCCAACGCCTTTCGCACTAACCCATTAAGTGCCTGCGCTCACGCTCTCTTGCATTGAGGATTTCCTCCCTGGGCTCTCCTATGGTGCCGGGATCTACCGGAAGGAAGCGGAGAAAGGTCAAAGCTTCAGGAAGTGCATGCATCTACTATTGCTAGCTATTTGTATAGGCGAAATATACCGCCCCACCCCTGAATCATATTCACTGGGTCATTTACAAGGATTCTTTGAGTAAATATCAAAGTTATGATCCCATATTTCCCCATCTTACACTGGGGAATGAATAATTAAAAATGTTACATTTCTCACTGATTTCGAAGTTGTATTTACATTTTTTTTTTTTGCTTCTTTATGTTAGGTTTAGAAACATACTTTTGTGACATCTGAGGTTTATTTTTCTACTCCAAAATGACCCATTCATACTCAAACACTATTCACTGATTGTTACCATCATTGTGTATGGTGTGTACCATGTATTGAGGTCTCTGTGTTCATTTAGCTTCTATTTATTTTATTGAGTGAGCAAATTTAATTCAATGCTTAAATTTTACTTAAAAATACATGAGTGCAAAATTTAAGTAAATTAAGTAAAAATTAAGTAAATCTTACATATTGCTTTTATTCAGTGCAGTAAATTATTGATATTTAACAGCACACTTTTTACAGTGATAAGCATTACATAATGTAAAATTTACAAACAAAGTATCAACAAAATTAACTGGAATTCCCAAGTAAACATAACTTAAAATGTCTAATTAATCCCACACTAATAATTATGTTTTAGAGGCTTTACTTGGAGTGAAAAAAAAACTTTACAAACTTTTTTCAAGTAAGTCATACTCCACATTTTTTTACGAGTGTACCTCAAAAACATCCTCAAAATGTTGAAAAAAATGTTCTATGCTACATTAAACTGTCACATTAGAAGAACGTTTTATTAAAAATGACCTCAAGCCTCAATGATGTTCTATAGCGTTCTACTGATGTGGCTGAGAATGATGTTCTTCCTTTTTGTTATCTTTGAAACATTGTGCCAATGTGTTTTTGAGAACATTTTTATAATCTGTTACCTCAACAACATCCTCAAAACATCCCCTGTACCGTTACTTGATAAAATGTTCTATCTTTTGTTAAACTGTCACATCAGAAGAACATTTTATTAAACGCTTGATCACCTCAAGCCTCAAAGATGTTCTTCTATAATGTTTTACTAATGTGGCTTAGAGAATGTTCTTCAAATGTTATCTTTGAAACATTGTGCCAGTGTGTTTTTGAGAACATTTATAATCTGTTACCTCAACAACATCCTCAAAACATCTCAAAATGTTATGGATAAAATGTTTCTATCTTTGTTAGACCGTCACATTAAAAATAATGTTTTTAAACAAAACATTTGATCACCTCAAGCCTCAAAGATGTTCGTATAAAGTTCTACTAATGTGGCTGAGAGAATGTTCTTCAATTGTTGTCTTGAAACATTGTGCCAGTGTGT
>NW_024874748.1:0-1951 GCF_018340385.1 Cyprinus carpio
AATCTTTTAAAAAATTCCACTGGGGAATCCATCAGGCCAGGGAGCTTTAGATTTTTGCATGTTGTTAATAGCAGTGTTGGGATTTCATCAACTGCTAGCGGCAGATCACATCTTTGGTAACGTGTGGGCTAATAGTGCAGGAAAGCTGGAGGCTATCTAAAAAAGTACCCATCCCAGAAGAGTCAGAAGAGACTCGGACTTATATAGAGTAAAATATCAGGAATGAGCAGAAATACAAGAGTTAATAAATTAGGGTCAGTATGCAGTGTGCCTGAGGGGATCCTTGGATTTGGAAGAATCATACGTGAGGCAGCCTGCTTACCAAACTGATGTGCTAGGGAGCCGCTTGCCTTTATCGCCATGCTCATAATAGATGTGAAACGCTGAAAGCAAAAAGAAGGCGCTCTGCCTCAGTAGTCGTGGACGCAGGTCAAATTCAGCAGTTTGCAAATCAACACGGCCTTTGGAGCAAGTGCTAGGGAGGGGCAAGTGGGCTAGCTAAGCTGATCTACCCTTGTCCATCTAGGTTGAAAAGCTCTTTGAAGTTTGAGGCAATCTCGAAGCCTTTATTTAAATGTGCAGAGTAGGAAATTATTTGACCTCACGCAAGTATGCTTTGGAGTGATTCCCATAGCAGTGAACAAGAAATAGGATCAGCCTGTTTTGATTTCGATCATGATAAAATCATCACTGGAAGATACAATAAAAGAGTTAAATTTATCATCTGATAAGAGCAGAGCATTTAACCTCCATGGTGAGGAGTATCGGATTATGGAGAGAGCTGAATATCCAAAGAGAGCGGGCATGGCCGTGAGATAACCAGGCAGGATGATATTTAATCGCTGGACACCTGGAGATAAGTTAGCATCACGAAAAATAATCAACTTCGGTGAATAGGATTTATGCCATGTGAAAAAAAAAGAATACCCTTGGTGGTAGTAGTATTATAGAATCTCCAGGATCAATGCAAACCATTTTTAGCCATGCGAAGTCAGAGAGCTTAACTGACAATGATGGGGCCAAGCTTTTGGGAGAGGAGCGTCAACTCAGATCAATACAGTCTATGTCCCTCTCCCAAAGATGAGGAGGTTACTGGCAGAAGGGACGCTCTAAAATACCTTATTCATAAAATCTAAGCACAAAATTTGGAGTATAGGATATTGACTAGTAATACAGGGGAATGTGAGACAGCGGCCTGGAAATTATTAAATATCTGCCATTTTCATTAGAAATCAATTAGAAGTAGAAATTGAACTGATTTTACCAATTAAAAATAGCAACCCTCTGGCTGAGTTAAAGTTGGAGGAAACACCTCAGGAGACCTTAATTTAAGATTTTAGCCTGACCTGTCTGAGGTGCGATGTGGTTTCTTTTTGTAGAAACACTATGCAACCGCATTAAGCTTCCCTTTCAAGTGAGTAAACAACTCTAGATCTTTTTGCTGGGCTTCCAAACTTTGATGTTCCTGAACTCACAAACCTAATAATATGTGGTAAACTTCCCAATGATGGGTCCTGCATTGCCAGTGCGTTAGTAGACATTTATGGATTTCATATTAACTAAGAGTCCGTAGATGAATGAAGAACACCACCCCAGAGAGAGAGAGAGGAGAGAAAAAAAAAAAAAAAAAAAAAAAATAGGCGTGGGGGCCAAACACACACACACACACATACACACAGGCATAAACTGATGGCCAAACAGGCTGAACATTAGCAACAACCCTCCCACCCCTCACCAAAGCACTTTACATCGACCCTGTATCCCTAAAACGACATGGGAGAACTCCAGTGGATTACCGCCTCTTTTGCCAATGTGGAAACAGTTGCTTTTAAGACACCCCGTGCACTCCCATAAATAATAAAGAACACGGCACACGTGATGAACATCAGCTGTAACAAAGCACTTAGTGTGTTAAGTAAAAAGATCGTAATAGTCCATACCACTTCCACGA
>NW_024874749.1:0-1751 GCF_018340385.1 Cyprinus carpio
TTTTATGTCAATCTTTAACATATATCAAACCTTGTACATTCTCTCTATAAAATAATACAGTAGTCAACATTCGAAGTGGATCAAAAAAGTTAATCAAAGTTTACCCAACATGTGCTGAACGTAGTTCGATTTTTTAGGACAACTTTGATGCAAGGTTTTTGATCCACCTTCAAATGCTGACTAGTGTTGTTTAAAATTGATACATTTCTTTGCCACACACTATACACATTTTAGGCTCACTTGGGTGAAGAAATTTGAGTTCTAAACTGTAAAATAAAACTTGGCACTATTGCTTATGACAACTACCATTAATTTAATTGTCATTTACAAGATCGCTTTTAATTTTTTTAAAAGTAAATGTTACTACTTATTTGAACCAAAAGCCCAAGATGCAATATGAGGAAAAAAAAAAAAACACAAACCATTTGGCTTTGGCCAAATCAATATTTAATGGGGATACAATTGAACTGTTAAAAGCACAGGTGGACAGAAGATCATAAAATTAATCTCAAACATGGCTGATAAAAAACCCCCTTATCACCACCACCCCACAAAAAATACAGATAAGTTATAATGGATATCAAAGAAATGACAGCAGTGTGCCCATTCCCCCATAAAAACTGGTAGCCATAGGTAAAATGTGATATGCTTAACTATTGCCCTCGGCCATGGACAGATGTATAGTTCCTAAAAATTTAGGCTATAACCCGCAAAAGTGACAGTATACTGTTGAATGTTCAGACTGAATCAAGAAATCCAGAGATAAGACGAAATCCGCCAGGTGTGACTTTTCACTCCTATTATAAAGTCATTCCACGGCGTTACACTGATGTGCCATCTGCAGGTGGAGCTGGTTTATTGTCTTCCGGTTTCATGTCGGGAAGAGAAAGCACCTCCTAAAGTAAAAACACATCAAGTCAAGAAGCAGTTTTAATATCAAAGTATTATTTACAGAATGAGATTTGACAAGTCTATTAACAGGGCCACAATGTCCATTGTTTTTATTAGTACACAATGTTTAACAATCCGAGAAAAAGGGTGGTACCTTGATGTTGTTGTTGGAGTCTGTGGAGGAACATGGTGAAGTGATGCGATGCCCATGCCCCATCCTGCGTGGGTGGGAAGGCCATGGCCGTTCAAGGCAGTGCAGAAGGTTTCATCAATAGACATCGCCTCCATGCGTCACCCTCTGCCTTGTCCTGTATGGACACAGTAAAGAAAAAAAGCCAAGTATGAGTGAGACGCGCTCACTTATAGCCATTTAACAGAGCAGCTATCGCAGATGAGATTACAAAATTAAACAAAGACTTACTAACATAAAAAAAATTATTAAAAAGAAAGTCTCTTATGGTTTATGCAAATTTTTTTTGTGTATTTGTTTTTTACTTTTTTATAATATAATTTATTCCTGTAGATTTTCAGCATCATTATTCTGGTCTGCATTGTCACATGATCTTTCCATAAAATCATCAACATGATTTCTTATTATAAATGCCAAAACCGCTTTTTTCTGCTTTGTGGAAACAGATGCATTTTTTCTTTTCAGGATTCTATGACGAACAGAAAGTTCAAAGAATAGGATTTATTTATAATATAATTTTTTTTGTAACAATGTGTAAGTTCTTTATTCTCACTTTTGATCAATATATTCCATCCCTCTGTGAATTTGTTTTTCTTTGGAAAACTATAGTCCCCTAAAAAACAACATTTCCGCGTACCAAGATTAAATACAAAATTATGTATTCAGTAGT
>NW_024874750.1:0-6038 GCF_018340385.1 Cyprinus carpio
CCTCTGGATGTGCTCATTGGGAAATATTATACCGTGGTCTGACCTTCCTTCACGCACGCCTCTTGGAACACGAATCAAATTACAGATTGCCTTGTGCTGTTCAGTCTGCAAATACCTTCTATTTTTAGCGGCAAACCAAGCATTTTTCCAGTTTGTCTGTGGGAAACCTCTGTGGCCGTTTCTTTTGTGCTGTTTTTTCGTCTCATTTAATTTTTTTTTAACGTTATACGAAATTGGGTCTTTGAGTCAACCAGCCATCTGTTCATTGAAAGACCTGGTCTTAAAGTAGAGAGACTGTCGGCTTGGAAGTTCTGCTGCCAAAAGTGGTTCTGGTAGCGTTGAGTTCTCCTCACAGTGAAAGACATGTACAATTGTGAAAAAGAGAGTCACACTGTTCTCCGCCCAGTTGTCGAAATGGGGACCCTCGCGTGGTGAGGCGACGTAGATAACCATACACACGGCTCACCTGCCTGCTGGAAACAGTCCGAAACACCTTTAAGTGCAGGTCGGTGAAAAGCGCCACAAAGGTTAACACTTTCTAAAGCCCACTGTAGTCTATCTAAAAGGGTTAAATATTTTCTTTCAAAAGGATCAGCTGTTTTCTGCCTCGGTTTGAACGAGGGACCTTCGCGTGTTAGGCGGAAAGTTGATGAACACTACACTCAGAAAAACTCCTCAATTCCTCTGTAGTGCATTTGGGAACTATTTTACCTGTGATGTCCCAAAAAATCAAATTAGACAAATCTGGCGGTAAAAGCCCACACAAAAGGTACAGAGCTATAATTCGGCCCATGGCAATCTGCGCGGGAATTTCCTGAAAAAATCTACACCTTAACTTACACCTCGGAATCAGGCCTTTGCGGCCGGGGACCACCTGCTTGCTGAACCTTCCAATTCAGCGGGAAGAGCAAAAGCCTTCCTCACCAATAAAGCCCCGGTTTGAACTGGGGACCTTTTCGTGTAAAGGAAGCGAGGCGTGATAGCCTCTACACTCACGAGAAACCGGCAACCCAGGTTGTATGTGGCCTTTCAGCGCCGCGCTTCTTGGAACGAATCCAAATTACAGATGCGTTGTGCTGCTCAGTCTGTAAATACCTTCTATTTTTTAGCGGCAAACAGAAGCATTTTTTCCAGTTGTCTGCGAGGAATCCCTCTGTGGTCGTTTCCTTTGTGCTGCTGTTTCTGCCCCATTTAATTTTTAAACTATACCTAAATATTACTTTGAGCTTCACCTCAGCCATCTGTTCATTGAAACTACCTGGTTAAAAGTATAGAGACTGTCGGCGTGGAATTTACTGTGCCAAAGTCTGGATGCGTTGAGCCTCCTCCTCAACATGAAAGCCACAATTGTACAATTGGGAAAAAGAGAGTCACTGTTACGCCCAGTTTCGAACTGCGGGACTTTACGTGTGCAGGCGATGAACGTGATAAAATACACTACGGAACCTGCCTGCTGAAAACAGTCGAAACTTAAGTGCCGGCTCGGCAGTCTGAAAAGCGACACAAAGGAACACTCTAAAGCCCACTGTAGTCTAAAAGGGGTTCATACTTTTCTTCAAAAGGGATCAGCTGTCTTCTGCTCGGTTTCGAACCGAGGACCCTTTCGCGTGTTAGGCGAACGTGATGACCACTACACTACAGAAACTCGTCTATTACTCTGTAGTGCTCATTTGGGAAATATTTATACTTGATGTGCCCTTAAGCAAATAGACACATTGCGAAATCCCACACACAAACAGGAAGAGTTAATTCGGCTGGCAGTCCCTCTGGCGAATTCCTGAAAAATCTCCCTTAACTTCCCTTGGAATTAAGGCCTTGCAGCATGCGACCAACTGCTTACAAGATCAGCCAATTCAGCACAGACGAACAAAGCCTTTATCTGTCTCCGCCCAGTTTCGAACTGGGGACCTTCGTGGTAAGGCGAAGTCGATAAACCTCTACACTACGGGAAACAACTGGGCAACCAAGGTGTGTATGACCTTTCAACGCAACGCCTCTTGGAACACGAATCAAATTACAGAATTGCCTCCCTTGTGTGTTCAGTCTGCAAATACCTTCTATTTTTTTTAGCGGGCCACACCAGCATTTTTACAGTTGTCGCGGGAAACCTCTGTTGGCCGTTTCTTTTGTGCTGTTTTGTGTATCATTTAACAGTTTTTTTTTTTAATACGTAATAGAAATATTGGGTATTTGAGTTCACCAGCAATCCCTGTTCATGAAACTACCGGGTTAAAAGTATAGAGACTGTCGGCGTGAACCAGTTATGCTGCCAAAGTCTTGGTTAGCGTTGGTTCCCTCCTCAAACAGAAAGCCAATTGTACAATGATGACAAAGAGAGTCCACTGTTCCCGCCAGTTTCGAACTGGGGACCTTTCGCGTGGGAGTCGAACCGTGATAACCAGTACCACTACGGAAACAGACTGCTGAAAAACAGTCCGAAATCCTTTTAAGGGCAGGTAGGTGAAAAGCGCACAAATGGTAACACTTTCTGACAGCCACAAGTAGTCAAAAGGGGTTCATATTTTTCTTCAAAAGGATCAGCTGTTTCTGCTTGGTTTCGAACCGAGGACCTTTCGCGTGTTAGGGCGAACGTGATGACCACTACACTACAGAAACTCCTCAATTCCTCTGTAGTGCTCATTTGGGAAATATTTATACCGTGATGTGCCCAAAAGCAAATAGAGCAATCTGCGTAAATCCCACACACAACAGGACAGAGGTAATTCGGCATGGCAGTCTGCGCAGAAATTACTGAAAAATCTCCCCATTAACTTACCTTGGAATTAAGGCCTTTGCCGGCGGGGCCCACCTGCTTACAGCTTAGCCAATTCAGCACAGAAAGAACAAACCCTTCATCTGTCTCCCGCCCCGTTTCGAACTGGGGACCGTTCTGTCGTGGTAGGCGAACGTGATAACTCTCACACCTACGGGAAACCGGCAACCAAGGTTGTCGTCTGACCATTTCAACGCACCCGCATCTTGGACCACGAATCAAATTACAGATGCTTGTGCTGTCAGCTGCAAAACCTTCTATCTTTTCGCGGCCAAACACAAGCATTTTTCCCAGTTGTCTGCAGGCACCTTCTGTGCGCCCGTTTCTTTTGTGCTGCTTTTTCGTTCATTTTCCTTTTTTTTCAACGTTATACGAAATTGGGATTTGAGTTGCACCCACGCCATTGTTCAGTGAAACTACCGGGGTTCAAAAGGAGAGAGATGTAGGCTTCGTGACGATACCGCTGCAAAGTTGGTAGAGTTGAGGTCCTCCTCAAAGAAAGGCCAATTCGTACAATTGTGACAAAAGAGCGTCACTGTTCCCGCCCAGTTTCGCAACTGGGCGACTCTTCGCGTGTGAGGCGAACGTGTAATCACACTACACACAAAATACGGGAAAAACTCCGTCCTGCTGAAAACAGTCCCGAAAACAACTTTAAGGTGAGGCTCGGTGATCTAGCGCACAAAGGTCACACTTTCTAAAGCCACTGAGCTTTAAAAGGGGGGTTTCATATTTTCTTCAACAGGGACAGCTGTTTCTGCTCGGTTTTCGAACAGAGGACTTAGCGTGTAGGCGAGTAGATGAACACTACACTACAGAAAATCCTCAATTCTTGTAGTGTCATTTGGGAAATATTTCCTACGTGATGTGCCCAAAGCAAATAGACAATTGCGTAAATCACCACACACAACGGGACAGAGTTAATTCGCATGGCAGTCTGCGCAGAGAATTCCCCCTGAAAATCTCCCCTTATACTTACCCTTGGAATTAAGGCTTGCAGACCGTGGACACCCAACCTGCTTAACCAGATAGCCAATTCAGCCACAGAACGAAACAAAAGCCTCAATCTGTCCGCCAGTTTCGAACTGGGGACCTTTCGCGTGTAAGGCGAACGTTGATGAACCTCGACACTAACGGAAACGGCAACCAAGGTTGTGTCTGACCTTTTCAACACACGCCTCTTGGAACACGAAATCAAATTACAGGGTATTGCTTAGCTAACTGTTCGTGGTCTGCCAATACCTTCTATTTTATAGCGGCAACCAAGCATTTTTCCCAGTTGTCTGCGGGAAACCTCGTGGGTGGGCTTTTTCTTTTTTGTGCTGTTTTTTTCGTCTCATTTAATTTTTTTTTTTTAAACGTTATACGAAATATTGGGTCTTTGAGTTCACCAGCCATCTGTTCATTGAAACTACCTGGTTAAAAGTATAGAGACTGTCGGCGTGGAAGTACTGCTGGCCAGTTTGGTAGCGTGAGTCCCCTCAACAGAGAAGCCAATTGTACAATTGTGAAAAAGAGAGTCACGTGTTCCCGCCCAGTTTCGAACTGGGGACCTTTCGCGTGTGAGGCGAACGTGATAACCACTACACTACGGAAAACCTGCTCGGTTGAAATGGCCCCAAAACTTTTGGCGCAGGCTCGGGTGAAAGCGCCATTGTGCTGTAACACTTCTAAAGCCCACTGTGAAGCAAAAGGGTTCATATACTTTTCTTCAAAAGGGGATCAGCTGTTTGCTCGGTTTCGAACCTAGGACCTTTCGCGTGTTAGGCGAACGTGATGGACCACTACACTACAGAAACTCCTCAATTCCTCTGTAGTGCTCATTTGGGAAATATTTATACCGTGATGTGCCCAAAGCAAATAGACAATCTGCGGTACAATCCCACAACAACAGGAACCAGGTAATCGGCATGGCAGTTCATGCGCAATTCATGAAAAATCGCCCCTTACTACCTTCGGAATGAAGGCCTTTGCAGGTGGACACTGCCTTACCAGATAGCCAATTCAGCACAGAAAGAACAAAAGCGGTCATCTGTCTCCGCCAGTTTCGAAACTGGGGACCTTTGCGTGTAAGGCGAAAGTTGATAACAGTAACACTACGGACACCGGCAAACCCAGGTGTGTCTGACCTTTTCAACGCACGCCTCCTGGAACACGAATCACATTCAGATTCGCCTTGTCTTGTTCAGTCTGCAGATACCTTCTATTGTGCGCTCAAACCAAGCATTTTTCCAGTTGTCGCAGGAAACCCTCTGTGGACGTTTCTTTTGTGCTGTTTTTTCGTTCATGTAATTTTTTTTTTAACGTATTCGAAAATTGGGTCTTTGAGTTCACCAGCCATCCTTTTCATTGAAACTAACCGTGGTTAAAAGTATAGAGACTGTCGGCGGGAAGTTTAATGCTGCCAAAGTCTTGGTGCGTTGAGTTCCTCCTCAGCAGAAAGCCAATTGTACAATTGTGAAAGAAGTCCCTGTTCCCAGTTTCAGACTGGGGACCTTTCGCGTGGTGTGAGGCAGACGTGATAATCTTTTCACACTACGGAAACCTGCCTTCAGCAAAACAGTCAGAAACCTTTAAGTGCAGGCTCGGTGAAAAGCGCACCAAGGTGTAACAGCTTTCTAAAGCCCAACTGTTATCTAAAAGTGGTGTTCATACTTTCACTTCAATAAGGATCTACTGTTCTGCTCTTTGTCGAGACCGAGGACCTTTCTTCGTGTTAGGCGAACGTGATGACGCACTACACTACGAAAACTCCTCGATTCCTCTGTAGTGCTCATTTGGGAAATAATTTATACCGTGATGTGCCCAAAAGCAAATAGACAATCTGCGTAAATCCCACACACAACAGGACAGAGTTAATTCGGCATGGCAGTCTGCGCAGAATTTCCTGAGAAAATCTCCCCTTAACTTACCTTGGAATTAAGGCCTTTGCAGCGTGGACCACCTGCTTACAGATAGCCAATTCAGCACAGAAAGACCAAAGCCTTATTCTGTCTACGCCCCAGTTCGAAACGGGGGACCTTGCGCGTGTAACGGCGAACGTTGATCACCTCTACACTACGGAACAACCCCGGAACCAAGGTTGTTCTGACCTGTTCAACGCAACCGGCCCTCTTGGACCGAATCCAAATTACAGATTGCTTGTGCGGTTCACGTCTGCAAATACTTCTATTTTAGCGGCCAAACCAAGCATTTTCTTCAAGTTGTCAGGGAAACTCTGTGCCGTTTTCTTTTGTGCTGTTTTTTCGTCTCATTTAATTTTTTT
>NW_024874751.1:0-1804 GCF_018340385.1 Cyprinus carpio
GGAAATGTTATTTGCCATGCAGAAATACATATTTCAACATGTTTTATTCATGAAGTTAGGATAGAGCCTCTGAGCACAAATAAGCTTAGATCACTTCTGTGAACAGTACCACACTGCTCTTTAGTGCAACCAAACAAAATGAAGAGAGATTGCAAGCCCCCTCATTATGCTGAAAAACATTCTTTTCTCTCTGTGCGAATGCTAGTTTCTGGAAGTGTTGACACTAAAGCTTGCCCACATGAAGCCGATGTTTCTAAACAAGTGAAACGGAAATGTTATTTGGCACGCAGGAAGACATATTTTAAATGTGTTAGCAGTTTTATACTCATGAAGTTAGGTTTGAGCCTCTGAGCACAAGAAGGTTTGATAAGTGCTTCAGAGAACAGCAACATTGTGTTAGTGCAACTGATCACCATGAAGAGAATGCAAGTCCTCATATGCTGAAAACCTTCATTTCTCTCGTGAGAGAAAGTTGGTTCATGCAATGTTAAGGCTAAAGCTTGTCCAGATGAAAGCTTGTCTTAAAAATGATAGGAAATGTTATTTGCCTTGCAGAAAAACAACAGTTTTTTAATGTGTTAGGCGATTTATATTCATGAAGATATGATAGAGCCTCTGAGCACAGAGAAGGATAGAATTAGTGCTTCTGAGAACAGTAAAAATTGAGTTAGTGCAACCTTAAGAAATAATAAAAAGAATGCAATTCCTCGCGTTGCTGAAACCTTCATTCTCTGTAAGAGACAGTTGGTTTATGCAATGTTACATTCTGAAGCTTGTTCACTTGAAAGATACATTTCTAAAAAATTTAAATATATGATACTTGGTAAATGCAGAAAGACTGATTTTAATGTGTTAGGAGTTTTATGCTCATAATTATATTGTATGTTATATTAGAGCTTCTTAGAATTCCTTGTGTTTAGTGGATTCAGGGAACAGTAACATTATGTTAGAGCAAGCAATCAAATGAAGAGAATGCAAGTCCACGTGATGCTGAAAACATTAGTTCTAAGGCAGTAAGGCAAAACTATTGGTTTTGTGCAATGCTAGACTAAAGTATGCACAAAAAAGAAAGCTACGTTTCTAACATATTAGAGTGTAATTAAGTATTTGGAATGCAGAAAGACAGATTTTTATTATTGTGTTAGTAGTTTTATATTTAAGGGAATCCCAAGAGCAGTTTCTCCTGAGCACAAAGAAGCGATAGATAAGTGCTTATATGAAATCAGCAACTACTGTTTTATAGCAACTAAAACAAAATGAAGAGAATGCAAAGCTCTTATTTGCTGAAAACCTTCTTTCCCTGTGAGAGAAAGTTGGTTCATGCAATGTGCTACATAAAGCTTGTCCACAGATGAAAGCTTGTCTTAAAATGAGTAGTGAAATGCTTTTTGCCATGCAGAAAAAAACAGTTTATAATGTGTTAGGCGGATTAGATTCATGAAGTTAAGGAAAGAGCCTCTTGAGCACAGAGAAGGATAGATAAGTGCTTCTGAGAACAGTAATATTGTGTTAGTACAACTAAACAACTGAAGAAAAAATGCTAGTCCTCATATGCTGAAAAACCTTTCATTCTCTGTAAGAGGGAAAATTGGTTCCCAAAGCAACAAGCTTTAAAACTGAAGCTTGCTCACTCTTGAATGTGGTTTCTAACAATTGGGAAAAGGGGAAAAGTTATTTTCAATGCAGAAAAAACATGTTTTAACATGTTTTATGAACATTGCTTAGATAAGGGGGTTCTTTTTAACAGTACCAAATTTTTTTAGTGCAACTAAACAAATGACAAGATTTTCAAACCCCCATTATG
>NW_024874752.1:0-2041 GCF_018340385.1 Cyprinus carpio
TAAAATTGTATCCATTTTCATATATTTTTCGAGATTTTGTTCATTGTCATGACTTTTCAAGATTTTATAAATTTTATATGACTTTTTGAGGTTTGTTCAATTTTCTTGACTTTTCAAGTTTTGTTCATTTTCAGAATTTTGTTCATTTTTCATATTTTTTTTTTCTCAATTTTTTCAAGTTTTCATAGGCTTTTTAAAGATTTACTGCGACAATTTCACTGACTTTCATGGTTTGTTCTTTTTTCATGACTTTTTAAGATTGGGTTCATTTTTTATGATTTTTTTATTTTTTTTTTTCCATTTTTCATTTGAGATTTTGTTAATTTTCATATTTTATGAAGTTTCTTTCGGCTTTATTCATTTTATATGGCTTTTTTTGAGATTTCATAGAATTTTCCTGACTTTATACTTTTGGTTCATTTCTTCAAGCCTCTTTGCAATTTGGTTCATTATGGCCATGAGTTTTTTAAAATTGTTTTTTAATTTTCATGAATTTTTTTAAAGGTTTAATCAAATTTTTATGATTTTATTAATTTTTCATGGCTTTTTGCCATTTGGTTCATTTTCATGAGTTTTTTTTTTTTTATAAATTTTGTTCATTTTATGACTTTTTTTTGACGGTTTTGTTCAAAAATTTTGGTTTATTCATCACTCAAAAGTGGGGACTATTAAATGGCTGAATGCCCAGCAGTTCTACTTCGTAATGTAACCTATAACCTTCAACAAGGTGAACAAATGTCATAACTATTTCTCCGAATACCTGAAAGAAACTATATTATTTTACACCATGCCAGCCTTCCACAAGGCAATACTAGCAATGAACACAACTATGTTATACGTGTGATGACGGATGAGCGTGCTCAAGCCACAGTGCAACGCAAGAGCACTCTCTTCAGCTGTGTTCCAACTCAGTTCAGCCTAAGCGCTATCTTCACTGGAAGCTTCGGCGCGTTTGGGAAAATAACGGCGGGTATTGCTGAAAAGTCCATGCTGCGAGCAGAAAAGAACAACACTTCTCTATTAACACTTTTGGCAGAGGACAATTTGAGCGCTTTGTTCACCATCATCCCAATCCAGTGTTCAGGATAACAATTGAACGAAGCAAACGATGTGGCGCCCAGGATATTTTCTTCCCAACTATCCACCCTGAAGTATGAGTCCGGAACCAGGACATTAAAAACAGCAACGGGGATCTGACAGTGACATATCTACCTAAGCTGGTGAACCCACGGGCCCACAGCTTTCATAATTTTGTCTGGACTTTCATGATTTCTTTCTTGATACGCAATTCTTTCTAAAACATTCATTTGGTTAAATTACACATTTCAATGATGGTATGGAATGACATATGATTGTTGATGATGATTATTGTATTCTGTTTAATAAAAAATCTAAAAGCATCGAAATATAAACGTCGTTTGTATGAAATTTGAATTTTGAATATAATATGACTTTAAAATGAACGGCGTTTTGGGTTTAGCGAAAAGTCCCCATCTATGGAAGAAAGAGTAGGTCTCAAATATAATTCACGCCAAAAAACACGATCACACATGCGTAGACAATTACATGATAGTGAAACCTAATTCACGTACACACACAATTTTATTCATTTTGATATGTGCACTTCTGTCGAGTTTCGTTTGAATTCTCATGAATTTTCACGATATTTGGTCATTGTCTTGGAGGTTTTTGGTGGTTTTTATCTCAGCTTTTATGACTTTTTGAGGTTTTGTTTTAGTTCTTTTTGTCGGAAAGTTGTCATTAAGTTTTCTTCAAGGATTATACTGCATTTCAAGACACCTTTGAGATTTGTTAGCAAATTTTCATTACTTTTCAGTGATGTTTTATTATAGGTTGCATGGTCCTTTTTGTGATTTTTTTATGTTCATTGAGTATTTTTTAAGAATTTGTATCCATTTCCTATATTTTTGCGAGATTTTGTTACATTGTCATGACTTTCAAGGATTTTTATAAATTTTTATGACTTTTTGAGGTTTTGTTCAATTTTCTTGACTTTTCCAAGATTTTGTTCATTTTCAGA
>NW_024874753.1:0-1934 GCF_018340385.1 Cyprinus carpio
TTGGTAGGGTTGGTGTTGGTTTTGGAGTGGTTTTGAGTGTTCTTTGGAGTGGTTTTGAGTGGTTTTGAGTGCTTTTTGGAGTGTTTTTTGAGGGGTTGTTTTGGGTGGTTTTGGGAGGGGTTGGTGTTGTTGGGGAATGAGTAAAGCTAAGCCTGCAAACCTAAGAACCTGGCTTTTGCTCGGTCCGTCTACACTGACCACTAAAGACCCATCCAAGCCAGGCCCGCTTTACAAGCACGCATCCCCCCTCATCTCCCATATCTGATTGTGGCACGCCCCCCACCAAAAGCTCTTCCCAATGTGACCCAGGGGTTAAGCAGCCCCGTGGTTAGAGTGATTAGGGTTTTTTCCCAGGTTACGGCACAGTGGTTACCAATGGTTAAGTTTAGGGCCAGGTGGGTATAGCCACCGGGGTTACTAACGGTAGGCTTAGAGCCAGGGTGGTGTATAGCCATAGGAGTTAGGGTTAGGTTAGGGTTAGGATTGAAAAAATCCAAGAGCTGAAGCACAGTCCAGCTCTGGTAATGCACAGTCCTTCAATACTTTCTGGCCAGCCCTGCCTGCCAAGGCCTGCCCCCTCACGGCCCAGGCCTACTACTACCACCAATATATTTTGGTCTTTTAACGCTGAACCCCAGATAGTGAGATTTTTAATCGTATACTTAGCATTGTTTCAATAATAATGTTGTTTTTTATATTAAGGTTTTTATAGTATTTATTAATATTTATGGATAATATCTCCATATAAATTATAGGGGTAGAATGGGTAGGATTAGGATGGGTGGGGCTACAATGATGTAATTTATTAGGGGTAGAATGGGTAGGATTAGGATGGGTGGAGCTTAAAATGATGTAATTTATTAGGGGTAGAATGGGTAGGATTAGGATAGGTTAGGGTTAGAGTTAGGGTTAGGATTAGAAAAATCCAAGAGCTGAAGCACAGTCCAGCTTCCCCTGGTAATGCACATGTCCTTTCAATACCTCTTCTGGCCGCTCTCCTGCTCTCGGCCAAGGCCTGCCCCCACCTGCCCAGGGGCCCACTACTTCACCCGCTACACTCAATATATTTGGTCTTTTTTAACGCTGGAACTGTGATAGTGAGATTTTTAAACTTATAGACGAGTATTGTTTTCAATAATAAATGTTGTTTTTATAACAAGTGTTTTTATAGTATTTATTAACACTATGGGACAATACTCATATAAATTATTAGGGGTGGGAATGGGGTAGGGACAGATGCAAGTGGGGGCATGATGTAAATGGCTAGGGGTGGGGTGGAGGATGTGGGTGGGGGCAAAATGATGTCATGGGCAGTGGAGTTAGGGGTTAGGTTAGGTTGGGGTTAGAAGTTAGGGGTAGGTTAGAGTTAGAGTTAGGTTAGAGTTAGGGGTTAGGGAGTTGGGGTTATAGTAGATAAATGCAAGAAAGTGGTCACTGTAAGTGGTGCGACCCCATATCGTGACATGCGTGCTAGAAGTGCTCAAACTTGGTTTATTATACTCCTTAGGGCTGAGTCGATTGCCCATGGTTTCGTTGCTCTAGCGCCACCAGGTGCTGAGAATATGGTATTGATCGTTCCAGTTCTGTTGTACCTAGAGAGCTGAAATTTGGTGTGTATACTAATTGGATGATGCCCAGTCGATTGCACTTGGTTTCATCACTCCACAACTCCACCAGGTGCCGAGATAGCGATCCCTTACTTGAGTTTCGCAGTTCTAGGAGCTGGGGGTTGAGTTTCGCTGTTCCAGCCCCTAGGGTTTGAGTTTCAGTGTGCTAGGGCAGTATTCAGTTTCTCTATACAGCCTAGCCCCTAGGGTTGAGTTTACAGCTGTTTTTTTTTTTTTTTTTTTGGGAGGCAGTGTAGGTATAGGTGTAGGTTAGGGTTAGGGTTAGGGTTAGTTAGGTTAGGAGTTAGGTTATATAGATAAATGCTA
>NW_024874754.1:0-3001 GCF_018340385.1 Cyprinus carpio
TGAAGATAAATTGTTCATTCTGTTCATTACACCCCCAGAAACAGTACCTCATATTTTCTGGCATTGTCAATAGACAAAGAGGTTATGGTGGGAGTTTATAGATTTATAAATGACAAGGTGTTGTTCTTCTACTATATGAACATGTGATATTTGGCTTTTTGAGCTAAGACAAGAATTTTCGGAAAAATGACGAAATATTTATCAATCTCTTGATTATTACACATGGAGTAATCCTGTGGAATAAAGCTTATATTACAGTTTACCGTAAAATCTTTTATATTGACAAAGTTGGATGGATAAAGGTATCTATTTTTTATCCGACATTTTAGACCCAATCTAAAATGTTATTTCTATTAAATATAAAGAATTTAATTCTGGCATAATAAGCCATTTCCCACAGGTCTACTGAAGTCCAGTGGGATGTTGTCATAATATCTGTCGATCTAAACCTGTACTTTGCTTAAATGGGGTTGACATTAAAGGAATACTTCAGCCCAAAATGAAAATTTTGTCATTAAATCACTTACCCTCATTTCTGCCTCCAAACGAAAAAGCTTTGTTCATCTTCGAAACAATTTAGCGACATTTTCTGGATGAAAACAGGAGAGTTTGAGACTGTCCCATAGACTGCCAAAGAAATAATACTGTCATGGTCCAAAAAGATAAGAAAAGCATCGTCAGAATAGTCCATCTGCCATCAGTGATTAACTATAACGTTATGAAGTGATGAAATATTTCGCAAACAATAAAACTTTTTAATGACTATTCAACAATTTTTCTCCTCGGTGTCTCTGGCACCATTTTGGAGAAGCAAGTTTACGGCTCTTTTGTAGCCATGCCAAACTCACCCACATGCACTGCTGTCATTCAAATCAAAGCTTAAATACACACAGAAATGGAATCCTTGTGTCACGTGGGACAGAGGAACGGGGCTGGGGTAGACCAAGCAGGAATGGTAGCTTACACAAAGTGTCTCGCGCTTCAGCCTTCGCGCGTAAAAAATATATTATTTTTTTTATTATCACCAGTTGAATCCACTGATGGCAGATCAGATATTCTGACAATGCATTTCATACTTTCCTGGACCTCGTCACTGTTATTTATCTTAAATTGTGTTCTGAAGACGAACAAAGCTTTTACGGGTTGGGGGACGAAATGGGGGTAAGTGACTTATGACCAAATTTTCATTTTTGGTTGGGATATCCCTAGAACAGTAAAAAGGAAATGATACAAATAAATTTATTAAACAATTATTTTATAAAAGTAGATACCTAAATTCTAGCGGAAAATTTTTCTGGAATGTTTGCTTCACAGATATTATGTGGAAAAAAGCTTGGTCTACTCGCTTTTTCGATTCTTTTGTATTTCTAACAAACTTAGGAATATTTGAAAATCCTTCACAGCATTTATGTAAGTAATTATACTCTGTCAAAATGTGTATTGATGGAAACTGTTCATTTTGTTCAGATCAGCCAGAAAAATTGGTACATATTTTTTTATGAATGTTACAACTAGCATTTTTGGGAAGATTTATCCCTTGTATGTCAGAGAAAACTGGTTAGTTGTGATTCGTCTTCAAAAGATGTTTTATTTTATGTTTGAATCAAAAAGTATATCTGTCAACTTATGCTGAAAATCTTGATGATTTGTATTTTTAGTTTTTGAATCGTCTCAGCCAAAAAGTAAAAATAAAAGTAAATCCTTGTTTGAAGGTTTTTGCTGGTTAATTTTCATTCATTATGGATTACTATTATATTTTATTTGATAGTAAAAAAAATGACTGAACTGGTATCCATGTTGTTCGTGAATGAGTGAATAATTTGGTACATCTCGTTCACGTGAATGAAATAAATTGTGCTACATAGCTTATCCTTCGTGAACAAAATAGAAAGAGTGAGTTTCAGTCGGCCATTTGGATGTCAATCTCACAAAATGCAAAGCGCAGTTTATAGCCGGTAGGCACTGCACATACTCTTGTTTCATATTTTAGCAGTCCAGAACATAACTCCACGTTTATCCCAGATTTATGAGTGCTGATATAGAATAGATGAACCCGTCTGTTACCAAACAACTTTAAAAGTTAATATGCCAAGAAAACCTTGGGCTTTGATTCATCTGAACGGACTTTTTAGACTTAGTTATTGAACTGAACGCGATTATGCCCCACACATGTTAATAAAGCTAAATCAGTTTTCGTAAACTAGTCGACTACTATTCGTATCAGACTATAAAGGGGGGGGGGGGGGGGGACATAACACATAAGACACTTTTTTCTCCACCTGTAAGGCCATATTTTGTGTAATATGAAGAAATGGTCACTGAAAGAGTCAGTGAATGAATCTGAAAGTCAAATCATTTTTAGTGAACGAACTGAAAATTAACGAATCTCTTGAAAGAATCAAAATTTCCACACACTAGTATTTTTCATTTTTAAAAAAAAGTCACTTGAAAGAATCATTAATAATCTTCACAAACATCACTTTTACGAACTAAACCATCTACAAATGTTTCATCAATAGTTTTTCATTGTAATCTATTAAATATAATCTACAAATCAGTAAATTCCAAATAATCTTATTACAAATAATAACAAATACTAATTTTATTTTAGTTTATTTTTTTCTCTCTTCAGGTGATTTAAGTCCATTATCGCTCTCTCTGACTGACTCCCTCACCAGTGTGCAGAAACTACATGAACTAGGGAGCAGATTGAGACGCAGACAGAGATTTTTAGTTGGAGCGTTATTTTTCTACTGTTAATTATTCTCATTTTCAAACACAGAAAAACTGAGATCCACGTGACACACCATTATAAAAGACCACCGGCCTTTATTAAAGAGGAGCATCGTGAACATGACAGTAAGTCGCACTCTGCGTGTAGCGACCAACGAGAGAAAGACGGGAGTCGTGAAGAACATGTCGAGTCAAACATGAAGATACTGAGAAACAAACAGGTTATCTAAAATGTCACAAAAATGTCCAGCTGTACTGAAACATAGTA
>NW_024874755.1:0-1874 GCF_018340385.1 Cyprinus carpio
CCTTGCATGTGTTGTTCAAGATTCCCGGTGGGCTGACCGCAAACCTTGAGCGCTGACGCTGAGCCTCGGTCTGGTCGCGAGAACTGCTCTCCCCTCCGTCTGGCGGCGCTTGGTCGAGTCGGTTGTCTACTTGATGGTGAGGTCGATCAGGCCATGAGAGAAGGTGGGGAGCTCGACGGCGCGGATCTCCTGTTGGATGCGGTCAGCCAACCCATGCAGGAAGTGATCCCACTGCGCCTCTTCGTTCCACTTACACTCCGCCGCCAGGGTGCGGAAACTCAATAGGAATAGCGGCTACGGACCTGTTTCCTGACGTAGGTCCGTGAGAAGTCTAGCCGCCTCCCTCCCGGCGACGGAGCGGTCGAAGACCCGTCTCATCTCCTCCGAAAGGGCGTGGAACGAGGCACAGCAGCTGTCTTGTCTCCCACACGCACGTCCCCCAGAGGGCAGCCCTCCCCGTCAGTAGTGACAAGACGAATGCCACCTTCATTTCCTCGGTGTAAACGTGCGGGGCTGCAGGGCGAAGTGCAGAGAACAATGAGACAGAAAGATCGACAAAAACTTTGGCTCACCCGCATATTTCTCAGGGATGGGGAGGCGTGGTTCGGACTGGGAAATCCCTCCCGGAGACGATCGGCGGTGTGGGTGGCGTGGGAGGCGCAGCGGGTGGCGGTTGTTGTTGTCGTTGAGCCTGGAGAGCGAGCTCGGACACCTTCGTCACCATTGCTTGGAAAGCTCGACCCATCTCATCTATCGCCTTGTCTTGGCGATCCATACGATCAACGGCTCTCTGCAAAAACTCCTCTAGATGAGATGGGGAGCGATCGCCTGCTGCTTCCATGATGGTCAGATCCTACTGTGACGGCTGGTAAAAGAGGAGGAAGCAATTGCAGCGCAATCAGAAGAAGTTTATTGAAATCAGAGTCCAGAATGTAGGCAATGGAAACGAAGGTCTACGGTGGCGTGAGAAGAGCTGGATGGTGAAGTCGCATGGTGAAGGTGAAGACGGTCAATGGAGTGAAACCAGGAACGGAGCCGGAACACTGACACGAAATGTTTCTAGAACACAATCCAGCACACGAACACGGGAAGACGGTAATCCAACTGGGAAGTGGGAGACATGAATGAGGATCTGACAACAGACAGAGAAGATGAGTGGTATATGTAGCTGAGTGGAGATGAGGATCAGCTGGAGCGAGACGAAATCAACACACAGGTGACAACAATCAACCAAACGAGCACATGGGACTAGTGGGGCGTCAAAAACAAACACAAACCGCCACCGGAGGAAACAATGGATCTCCATCCGTGACAACATGGACAATTGACAAACTTGACAAACAAACTGTAGTACGTTTGGATTGCATTCATACTATATAGAACATGCTTCTTTAACAATCACAAAGCTCTTAATCAAAAGTAGTACCTTCTCGGAATGTGATTTTGTCGAACCAAAACTTAAGCAGGGTAAAGGAGAGGAGAATACAAGGACTTATGATCAAACTCTGCAAACCATTCACTAAGCACATCATTAAACTGACCCCATAACCAAACTATTTATTTTACACAGTTACTGCAGCTTCTGCTTGAAGTAGACCAGTTACAACAAGACAGACACCCTTGAGTGCTGACTGGACAAGAGGCACACCTAAGTGGTTAGAGTTAATGGAAATGTAGAAGTAAGCAACAAGACAAGAGCAGTCTCATGTACAATGAGAGAGAGAGAGAGAAGAGAAGGTGGAGATTAGGGAGGAACTGGTGAATGAAGAGGCGAGAGAGAGAGTGTTGCATATTCACAAACTATGATGGCCAAGTGAATGATATGAAGGGCTATTTTCTTAAGTTACTATTAATGTGCTTCAAACAGAACAGAC
>NW_024874756.1:0-1293 GCF_018340385.1 Cyprinus carpio
ATAATTGTATCATATTTATTTGTATGTGTGTATATTTCTATGAATAAATTCCCTTCACATGTCAGAAAAAGCAGGTTTTCCAGTACATCTTTTTATTGCATAATAATGAAAATAAATATATGAAATCTTTTAAAATCACACTGACTACACCTTTGGGTCAAAGGCTTATTTATACTTTCTCCCTCTGTGCGTGCAAATAACAAGATTCCTTTTGTCTTTAGTCAGTGCTTATAGACCACCTGCATACTGAAACAACTGTGTGTGTTACAGTTTAAATGATTTGTAAAATATTTTCCAACACACTGTTCTATCTCTGCTGCAACCCAAAAGCTCTAGATCCCTTCATGATTTTTGTATAATGAGGAATATCATGAATAAAGGGAAAGAAAAGAGTGACTCTTAACTGAATGTGACTTACTGAAATACTTCCACACTGCTTGGGCGCATCTTATAGGAAAAAAACAGAGGCCCGTGCACTGCAAACAAGGCCCCGACACTTTAGACCAGTCCAAAGCTCAGAGACGGAGGCTTGGCTGGTTAGGGAATGAAACGTCCAAGGTTCAAACCTAAGGTCTGAACCTGGTTGTGCTCTCGGTCCATCCGGCCCACTGGACCACTAAAGACCCATCCAAGCCAGGCCAAGTTCACAAGCACGCATCCCCTCTCATCCTTACATCTGATTGTGGGCACGACTCCTCCCATCAAAAGCCTCCCAATGTGACCCAGGGTTAAGCAGCCCAGGGTTAGAGTGATTAGGGTTTTACCCAGGGTTACGCCCACAGTGGTTACCAATGGTTAAGTTTAGGGCCAGGGGTGGGTATGGGGCCACCGGGTTACTAACGCGGGTAGGTTTAGAGCCAGGGTGTGTATAGCCATAGGAGTTACTAACTGGTAGGTTTAGAGGCCAGGGTTGGTATAGCCTGCTTGGGGTTACTAACAGGTAGGGTTTAGATTCCTCGGTGGAAAAGCACATAGGAAATTACTTACAACGGTAGGTGTAGGCTTTAGGGGCCAGGGGTTGGTGGTAGCTGGCCAGCTACGAATCGGTAGGTTTAGATTCAGGTGGGTATAGCCACAGGAATTACTAACGGTAGGTGGTTGGGTTAGGGTTAGGGTTAGGGTTAGGGTTGAGTTAGGGTAGGGTTAGGGGTTGGGTTTGGTTAAGAGAGGGGGTTAGGGTTAGGTTAGGTTAGGTTAGGGTTAGGTTAGGGGTTAGGTTAGGTTGGGTTAGGGTTAGGTTAGGTTAGGTTAGGTTGGGGTTGGGGTTAGGGTTAGGTTAGGTTAGGGGTTAGG
>NW_024874757.1:0-1224 GCF_018340385.1 Cyprinus carpio
TTTGGATCCACTTTGTAATTGAGTGTAAAGACGCAAACGCAAGCTTGGGTGGACAGTCCATTAAAGGCATTTAAAGTTCTAACCTGGCATCATAGTGTTTCTTTGAGTGCCTCTTGGGTCTTAATTGTCTTGAATTTTAAATCTGTTTTAGCTGCTGGCATTTTTTATTTTTTTAGAGTGAAATATTACAGATGTGGATCCACTTTGTGATTGAGGTGCAAAGATGCAAACGATGCTTAAATGGACAAAGTCCATCAAAGGCATTTAAATTTCTACCTTGGCATCATAGTGTTTCTTTGAGTTCCCTCTAATGTCTCAAGTGGTTTGAATTCTAAATCTGTTGCAACTTCTGGCATTTTTTTAGAAAAATGTTTTTAGGGGGGAAATATTACATTGGTGGATCCACTTTGTAACAGACAGTAAAAAGACAACAATCCTGCAGTGTTTATTGTGATGCTTGAAGTGATATGAGTCAAAATTTTGAGTGGTTTCTCTTGTCCAAGAAATTGTATTAATAGAAAAAATCTACATCAAGTTAACACTGAAGGAAGCGGTTTACTTTCTAGGTAAAAAGTGACTTTTGGGAAATATTACATTGGTGGATCCACTTTGCGACCATTGGTAAAGACACAATCCTGCAGTGTTTATTGTGATCGTGGTGAAATGAGTCAGCGGATTTTTGAGTAGTCCACTTCTCCAAAGTAATTGTATTAATAGAAAAGAATACATCAAGCTAACATAGCTTAAAGGTAACATAACAATGATTAAGATTTTTCTTTTAAAAGCGTAATTTCTTGGAATCAAGTACTCAAAATCGCGGCCCTTGTATTCATGTTCTACCATAAAACTGCACACTTGATAGTTTGGGTCTTTGGCATCATAGAGCTGTCCTTTGAGTTCCCTCTAAGTGGTTTGAATTCTAAATCTGTTGCAACTTCTGGCATTTTTTTTAAAAATGTTTTTTAGGGGGGAAATATTACATTGGTGGATCCACTTTGTAACAGACAGTAAAGACACAAATCCTGCAGTGTTTATTGTGATGCGTGAAGTGATATGAGTCAAAATTTTGGAAATTAGTTTTTCTTTTCCAAGAGAATTATATTCATAGAAAAATCTGTGATCAAGTTAACACCGAAGTAAGCTTGATATCTAGGTCTAGCTGCATTTACTTCAGCGCATTTGTAGGTTGTTTTAAGAAGCTGGAAATATTACAGATGTGGATCC
>NW_024874758.1:0-1911 GCF_018340385.1 Cyprinus carpio
TAAACCTCCTCTTAATACAGATGCTGCATTAAAAATGCAGGTGGTCCTTCCGAAGGTGATGGTTCCAGAGGTGTTGAAAATGTTGCATAATCCCCTGCTACGGTCATCTAGGTGTGCAAAATTACAGGCAAAAAGTGAAAGATCGGTTCTTATTGGCCTGGGTGGTTTGAGGATGTAAAGAAGTGGTGTAGGGAATGTACGGAATGTGCATCTCGTAAATCTTCAGCCAACATTTGTGCCCCTTTGCAGCCCCTCTTTGTTTCGGCTTTGAACGTGTAGCTGCTAGATGTCTGGGCCTCCTTTTGCCTTTAACTGGAGATAAGAATGGGTATATTCCTAGTAATCGGGGATTATTTCTCAAAGTGGACTAAAGCGGTCGCTGGCCTAAATCAAGAAGCATTGTCCATAGCTAAAGCCTTGGTGCAGGAGTGGGTGTGTAGATTTGGGGTCCCAATGCAGTATTCATTCAGATCATCAGGGTAGAAACTTTGAATCAAATTGGTTTACTGAGTTGTGTGGTTTGCTGCAGATGCATAAAAAACAAGAACTACAGCTTATCATCCACAGTCGAAAGGGATGCAGGGAGCTGTTTAATCGTGACTTTACTTTCCACATGTTGTCTTTATTTTGTGGATAGTAACCAGCAGAATTGGGACATGCTCCTGCCATATTCTTTATGATGGCTTATAGGAGCAGTGCACACATGCTACTACAGGGTTTTCGCCATATAAGGTTCCGCCGCATTGACGGGAGATTATTTTGCCTGTGGATGTTGTGCTGGGAGTGGGGGGAGACGGAACGGTATGAGTCGGGCGAATGATTATGTGGAGAAAGTAGCTGGAAAGTTTGTCTACAGTAGTGGAGGCTGTGAAAAAGCACACATCAACTGAAAGCATCAGGGAAGGCAGCAGAAACCATGTTTTGATTCAAAAGTTTCCCATCAGTTTTATACAGAAAGGTGAATTGGCGTGGGTGAAAAATAGGGTGCGAAGGGGCTGTGTCCTAAGTTACAAAGGCATTTTGTGGGGCCAAGCTTGTGGTCCTTGAGTGGGGTTACGGATGTGTTGTATCGACAGCCCCAAAAGAAAAAAGGGCTTGAGTGACGGTTGTGCATTTTAATCATCTTAAGCCATATGTTTTTAATTTATTTTCAGGCAAAGCGCCGGAATTGCAGAGTGGTTGAGAGGGGATTCCTCGAATTTGTCGGAGTGTGGCTGTGGGGGGGGGAGGGAAAGGAAAAGGAGTCGCTGCATCACGGAACCCTTTGCACACCGCTATTGACTCTGCACGCGGGTTTTCTGTTTCTGGACCCTACGCTTATGTCCTCGACTCCTGCTCTGCCCCCTGATCCTGGGCTGGATGCTTGTGATGCCTTCTTGTTTCCACCCTGTTGCTCTGCACCCACATTGGATGTGGTTACCAGCCCTTTCTGGTGACAACTCTTGTGGGGCTGTACCTTTCTGAATCTGTTGCCCGTGAGTCATGGTCGGGGATATAATACAACAGATTTGCTGAGGGACGTTCACATCAGCGGGCACAGGAGGGGTACCGGCCCATTTGTTGGACTATGATTTATCTGCTTGACTCGAGGACGAAGTATCATCACTTTTAGCTTCCGGGAGGGGGGTTGGTAGTGCCTGAAATAGGAAGGAAATGATGGGAATTTAGGTGGATGTGATTTAATGTCCAGGCCCCTTTATCTGAATGCATCGGGTGTTGCTTAAATTAATTAATGTGTACCGCTGACTGTGGGAGGAGGAAGATGATTATTTAAGGATGGTTTGAGCATTGATTAGGGATGCGCATTTGGGGAAGCTCTCACTTGTGGGGAAACGCTTAGATGGCCGCTGATAATTACTTATCTCCCGGGCGTGAAGATAGATAGTCAGTGGTGGGGTAAATGTGTAGACA
>NW_024874759.1:0-2498 GCF_018340385.1 Cyprinus carpio
ATAATAATAATAATAAAAATTGATAAGAAATATGAAGATGTGCGCAGCGTCGACAAATAAGAATGCGCTGTTCAAATTAGTCAGAGCGCGCGTTTGCGGACCTTACATGTTTGACAGCTGTTAATGCATAATTACTATTTTCAGATCGACAAACTGTACTGTATTATGAACTGAAGCATTACTCTAGGCTACCCGCTCGTTTTCAAAGGCATTGCAAAACTGTGACATTTTATGCACTGACGCGTCTTTAGACTTTAAACTCGGAAGCCGGCATACTAGACTTACTCTGCCTGCTAACCCGCCCTAAAATTTACGTTTTGGAAAAATGAAAAATTAAAAAATAATTCAAATTAAAAATAATTAATGTAGCAAATTAATATTATAAGAGCAGCACGTTATTTTTAAGTTTTACCATTAAAAACAATTGTATTTGTATTTAATACTCCCTTCTTATTTTAAAGGAGGTGTTTTATTGCATTTTTCACTTTTTAAACGATAGTCGTGTGCAGTGTTGCTGTTTGAGCAGAAGCATAATCTGCAAGTTGCGCACTGAAAGTTCAATGCAAAGGGACTACACAACGGGGGTAAGGCAACGAAAAGCAGTCCTGGAGTGCCGATGTCCCTGCAGAGTTTAGTTCCACCCCTGAAAAAAAAAGCTTCACTTGTCTGTGGAGCCTTAGTAATCCTGAAGACCTTTTGCACGACCTTGTTTGTTCGCTTAAAATGCGATGTTTTGCTGCAGTACACATCTCACGATAAGACCTGTCAGAGGTCGGATTTACATCTCGTGAATTCAACAATCTCTCCCACAATACAAGTACATAAGTGGCCTGTGAACTGGGGTGAGACTCTTAGCTAGAGTGAACTTTATAGTTACTTACACGATGGGTATCTGATATGGATAAAAAAAAAGTCGCAAATTATTGGATTATTCTATTATTATTGTTGCCTTCCATGAACCAAATGTGTGTGTAATTTTCAAACTCTACGTATGTATTGTTTTTACTATATTATTTATGTGCGTATTTAAATATCTGAAACCTCAAAATATGCATTATGTGGTTAATAATCCTGCAGAGTTTTGTAGAAGAATGGACAAGAGTCATGGTCACGTCATCGTCTCTTGCTCCAGCGCCAGCCACGCGACCACTCAACCGCAGTTTGAATTTGGCGCATTATCGGTGACCGCACCGAAACGGTCTCAAGCCCATAGTGGTACCATACTCCCCAGGGGCCGCAATAAGAATCCCATAGGTTGGGGACCTGTACTCCCAGGGGCACGGAAATAAGAATCCCATATTTGGTACCGTACGCACCAGGGGCACGGAAAGTCAGAATCGCCATATGTGGGACCCGTACTCCCAGGGGCACGGAAATAAGAATTCCCATATGTGGGACCCGTACTCCCGAGGGTCACAGAAATAACAATCCCATATGTGGGACCGTACTCCAGGGGCACGGAAATAAGAATCCCATATGTGGGACCGTAACTCCCCCAGAGCACGCGAATAAGAATCCCATGTTTGGGACCGATACTTCTCCCAGGGGCAGCGGAAATAAGATCTCCCATATGTGGAGACCCCGTAACTCCCAGGGAGACACCCCGAAATAGAATGCCCATATGTGGGACCCGTGCTCCCAGGGCACACGAAAATACCAATCCCATAGGTGGGACCGTACTCCCAGGGGAGCACGATATAAAATCCCATATGTGGGACCGTGCTCCCGGGAGACGCGAGTAAAATAGAATCCCATGTGTTGGGACCCGTACTCCCCGGGGAGGCCAGAAATAAAAAGCCCATATGTGGGACCTGCGTACTCCCATGGAGCCGCGGAAATAAGAATCCAATGTTGTGGAAACGTACTTACTCCAGGGGCACCGAATAAAAGAATCCCATATGGGGACCCACCCGTTACTCCTATGTCCACAGAATAATAGGGTATATGTGGGACCCGTACTCCCTGGGCAATACGAAATTAAGAATTCCCATATGTGGGACCCGTTACTCCACAGGGGAACAGAAATAAGAATCCCATATGATGACCGTTACTCCCAGGGGCACGAAATAAAATCCCATATGTTGGACCGGACTTCCCAGGGCACGGATAAAAATCCAATATGTGGAACCATTACTCCCATGGGTACGGAAATAAAAACCCCATATGTGGACTGGCCGTGCTCCCAGGGGCTTGCGGAAATAAAAATCCCATGTGTGTGGGACCGGCCTCCTAGGGGCAACAGAATAAGAATCCCCATATGGGGAACCGTACTCCCAGGGGAGCACAGAAATAAGAATCCCCTGTGTGGGACCTACTCCAGGGCACAGAAAATAAAAATCACCATATGTGGGACCGTCTCCAGCAGTGGCACGGAATAACCATCCCATAGTGGACCGTACTCCAGTTGGCACGGAAATAATAATCCCAATGTGTGCGTACTCACCAGGCACGGAAATAGAATCCCATAGTGGGACCGTACTCCCAGGGGCACGGAAATA
>NW_024874760.1:0-1184 GCF_018340385.1 Cyprinus carpio
TCTGTGGTCAGGGAGAAAAAGGTGTGCTGTGACTGGCCAATTGGTGGCGCTGTAAGGTGAAGAAAAAAATGAAAGGAATGAAAAAGGACAACCAAACAATCATGAAAACAACTACAGCTTCGGCAGCAGTCAGTCCGAATCGACTTGAAAAGTGAGGTTCAGAGAAATTTGAACCCACCAGGGGCCGATTTTTCAAGAAGCGCAGTGACTTTTTTTTTTTACACACGCTGTAGCCCATACCAAGCATAGGGACGAGGAGGTCCTCATTTCTGGGCTGCTCTCTGGATCAGAACAAAGCGCTCTGTATAAAAAAGATCAGGGAGAAAAAAACCCATCTGCTTTTTCAACCAGCACTTTCCAGGGGGGGAGGCTGAGCGCAGTCCCCCACTACCATAACTTATGCAGTCGAGATTCCCACATTTGGGGGAGTTCATGAGAGTCCATCGCTTCACGGCGAGTGCAATGGGGACGAGCCTAAGCCCTGGGTGAACCGCCTTCTTGATCATGGTGTCTCCCCTGCCAGGTAAGTATGAAGGCCCAGGCGGCCAGTCAGAGCACACCATTTCCGTCTCTACCGTCCTCATCAAACGGTGAACCCCGCCCCCTAGCAAAGGAAGGGCGGCTGCCTTCCGTTACTGGCCTACAAACTGCCAAAAGCGTTGGCTTGAGCCGGCTAACCCCAACCCTAGTTTTTAGATCAGGTGTTTCCCAACCCGGCGTTCCTGGAGGCCCCCAGCTTACTGCGCCAGATGTGTTCTATGTCACCTTAATCAAACGCACCCACAGTTCAGATCATCAGCTCATTAGTAGAGACTTCGAAGATCTGATGGGTGTCTCAAAGGGTCTCCATATGTTTTAGATGACTCCTTTAACCAAACACACCTGACTTCGATGCATCAGCTGCGTTGTGAAAGACTCCAAGTTACTCAGGTGGATGCATCCAGGAGAACTCTCAATACGGCAACAACCACGGCATCTGCAAGAGGGAGATGCGAGGCATCGCTAAGTAACTCCCCCAAGCCGGTTCGTCGCCAGGCCCGCGTGCCTCATGTCATCCAGATCAGCTCAGGCGAGCGGAGGCAGGTCTGGCGAAAGGTGGCAGATTAAGCTCTCTGGCCGAAATTTGGCTATTTTTTATTTTGTGAAAACAGCTGGCACACAAACCGGCACCGATGTTGGCCCAG
>NW_024874761.1:0-1021 GCF_018340385.1 Cyprinus carpio
ACCCAAAAAGATAAATAAAATAAAAACATAATTATAGTAAAATAAACGGTGAAAACTTAAATAGAAGGAAGTAGGTATGAATATGAATATGAATAATATGAATAGAATAAATACTATAAGCGAATGATGATTTTTTGTTTTCCTAATTTGATAATCCAACCGCTAATAAAGAACATAGCTATGGTAATGAGCTTTGTTAAAAACATAATTAGAAGGCCATTGAATATGAATATGGGAACCAATGACTACCCGAGGAAGTTTACTAAAAGGCTAGCGCTCACCGTTAATGTACCGCGCTCCAAGAACCGCGCAATGAATTTGGCGCGCAGATGGCTTGTGCCGCTGATCTCAAACACTTGCTCAAATGCAGTAAAGTCCATTTGGCTTGTCCTGTGAATATTGGCGAGAATGCATTCGGCATAGCAAGCGGTAGGAGATGGATCAACTCAAATCCAGAAAGAATATATGAGGCTGATGACGCAGAGGACTATAGGCAGAAGTTATAGTTCTCAGAGAATTTGTTTGTTCCTTCTAGATACTGAATATTTTAAGCTGAAAGCATGATTAAAACAAGTAATAGATTATAAAATGCAATCGCTCTCTCAATAAGGCATTCAAACAAATGTAATCTTACAGTGCTGCATCTGTATCCGATTTCGAATGATCAGAAATCTGTAAGAAATGCATCGATCCGTAGGTAATATAACTGACATAAACCACTGTTATTTTCATCACAAACAAATTTTGCAAGAAGCAGCAATTATACATTTTAATGCTGGCAACCAGTTTATCATTTTGATTTTACAATTCCTGGACGAAATCACTTGCCATGTGATCAAAAATAGTGAGATCTGATGTTGGGGAATATAGCCAAATTTGTGCTAAATTATTAATGATGCAGTCAAACACTCTCCAGCTGCAATCAGAAGCTTTAACTTAGCTTTGGCTACCAGAAACTAGGGAAAGTACTGGAGATGTTATAACAAAGGTTAAATCTGATGAAAGATAGACAAATTTATTC
>NW_024874762.1:0-1182 GCF_018340385.1 Cyprinus carpio
ATATATATATGTGTAAGGTAGGTCTAACATTAGCTTTTAGGTACAGAAATTAAGTAATAAAGTAATCAAATTTAAAATAGCATTGCATATTTTACTGTATAAATTAAAGATACATTTTATTAATGTTACAAAAGCTATTCAATCAAGAGGATTGAGTGATTTCATTGTTGTTGCTGTGTGATTAATATTAAGAAAGTGCTGTCACTGTAAGAGAATGCACTGATACAGTACGTTCAGCCGGCTATGTTTGTTATAGGATACGTATCAAGACGGGCATTTTGACATAATTTTTGTGTGAATTTGTCCATTCAAACACAATACTTCAGAGAGAGCTCAATATTTCCGTGCTTCGGATGAGTGCACGCACAAATCTTCTCACTGCGTGCGCGGGCTCAACCATACTACAGATGCACTGTCAGATTTAAGTTGAACCGCGGTCCTAGTGTGTGCCAAACCATACTGCTCGATTTACAGAGAACTGCTCCACCCCTAATATATATATATATATATATATATATATATATATATATATATATATATATAGTTATATATATATATATATATATATATATATATATATATATATATATATATATATATATATTAGTGCTGTCAAATGATTAATCATGCATGAATTGCATCCAAAATCAAGGTTTTGTTTATATAATGTATGAATGTGTACTGTGTATATTTATGTATATATATAAATATAAAACACATGCATGTATATATTTAAGAAAAAAATGTGTTGTTTACATAATATAAAATATAATAATATAAATATATAAATGTATATACACATGTAAATATTTTCAAAATATATACTGTGTGTGTATTTATATATAAATGATATATAAACACTACACATATAATATGTAAACAAAAACTTGTATTTTTGATGCGATTAATCGGTTGACAACACATAATATATATATTTAGGGCTAACTGAGACTTGTCATTGCTCTTGTCGCTTTGGAGATTACGTCTTCAGCAGATGATGTTGAAAATATAATAGTGTTCATAATGATTTTAACTGTTGGATTTATACTCTACTGACGGAAAGAAACATTTGGGAATTAGATGATGCTCAACGCTGATTTGTGCCTCAGCTTTTGCAGTGCATCGATGCCCAGATAGAAGAGCATCTGCCACGTCTGCTCTTCTGCTCGCAGCTTCTGCCAG
>NW_024874763.1:0-1060 GCF_018340385.1 Cyprinus carpio
AAACACATAAATGGCTATAACGAGTCAATCGGTGGGCCGATGCGACTGGAAAAGGGGTATGCTTGGGGCTGTGGTCTGAAGGGGCCCAAAGAATCTTTAAGGACAGTCACATCTAGCTAAAAACATGTACGCTATTGGCCAAACAAATTCTAAGCACCTATTTGAAGGGGTTAACGGAGGTCAATCGGAACGAAACTCGGTGGGCATGTTTGACTCATGGACCTAAGGTCTGTAAGTATCTTTGAAAGAAATCGGCCACTAGTTGGCGCTAACGAGTTTTATGGCTCTGTAATCACGTGGTGTTTCTGCATATCAACACAATATGAATATCATTTGATAGAATCTCACATAATGCACAACTGTTGCCTCAAGAACCATTGCTGTCAATCAAATGCGATTCAATAATTATTCATAGATATGTTAAAACCTACTTTGCGAACTAGTCCAAGGTTTTTTTACCCGATCGGAACCAAACCACTGCAGTAATATACCTAAACGAATAGATCAATAATTATCAAAACAAAAATTGAATTTTGTCTTTTGCTAGCTTAGCAACAGGTTAATTTAGAAAAAGGGGTGTGGCCAAAATACCTAAAAGCCTATAAAAACCTAAATGAAACCTTAAAACTTTACTTAAACTTGGTGAAAACATGTGTCAGATTACTCTGAACAAGCATGCAAAGTTTCATGGAGATCAGACCATAGGTGGTGCTTATAACAGTAGAAAATGTCTCCAAGTACACAAGATTTATATGGTAAATGGTCTCAAATTGGTTGAAAATGCTCATATATTCACACAAACACTAGAACTTCATATCATATGATAGAGCACCTCATTCTGAAAAACTTTTGGGACCAATGTTGTCAATAAAACTATTGAAATTAAATATTCTCAAGATTATTTTAAAAGCTACTTTTTGCAAACTAGTCCAACGGCTTAAGCTGAAAATCAATAAAACCACTGGTACAATTCTCTAGACTCTGTAGGTCAATAACTATCAAAAAAAAAGTTGAACAATTGCATTTGACAATTAAAACCGGTCATTTTATAATATGTTAA
>NW_024874764.1:0-1071 GCF_018340385.1 Cyprinus carpio
ATATTTATACCGCGATGTGCCCAAAAGCAAATAGACAATCTGCGTAAATCTAACACACAACAGGACAGAGTTAATTAGGCATAACGGTCTCGCGCCAGAATTTCCTGAAAGTAAATCTACCTTAACTTAATACTGAATCAAGGCCTTTGCAGCGTGGACTACCTGCTTACCAGACAGCCAATTCAGCACAGAAAGAACAAAAGCCTTCCTCTGTCTCCGCCCAGTTTCGAACTGGGGACCTTTCGCGATGTAAGGCAAACGTGATAACCTCTACACTACGAGCCGGCAACCCAGGTTGTGTCTGACCTTTTCAACGCCACGCGTCTTGGAACACGAATCAAATTACAGATTGCGTTGTGCTGCTCAGTCTGCAAATACCTTCTATTTTTAGCGGCAAACCAAGCATTTTTCCAGTTGTCTGAGGGAATCCTCTGTGGCCGTTTCCTTTGAAAAGTATAGAGACTGTCGGCGTGGAAGTTACTGCTGCCTAGTGTGGCTTAATAATTGTCTTCACATGTGTAAAGAAAGGCCATGCGTGGCGGTAGAGCTGCTGCTCAACAGAAGGCCACTCAGACAAATATCTTTCGTGTTCCTCAGGCGAAAGCCAGGCAGGCTTGAAATGGCGCGAGTGTGATTTAGGTTTAGATCATGGTCAAACAATGGCTGCTCTTTCATTTCTGCATCAACTACAGCTTTAGTGACTGTATCCATGCCTCGTGGCGCAAAGTCTTGGTAGCGTTGAGTTCCTCCTCGACAGAAAGCCAATTGTACAATTGTGAAAAAAAGAGAACCACTGTTCCGCCCAGTTTGAACTGGGGACCTTTCAGCGATGTGAGGTGAGCGTGATAACCACTACACTCACGGAAACCTGTCTGCTGAAAACAGTCCGAAACCTTTAAGTGCAGGCTCGGTGAAAAGCGCATAAAGGTAACACTTTCTAAAAGCCCACTGTTTCCTAAAAGGGGTTCATACTTTTCTTCAAAGGGATCAGCTGTTTCTGCTCGGTTTCGAACCGAGGACCTTTCAGCGTGTTAGGCGAACGTGATGACCACTACACTACAGAAACTCCTC
>NW_024874765.1:0-3658 GCF_018340385.1 Cyprinus carpio
AATAAATAAATAAATTATCAGGGATAATTAAAAGTTCCTGACTCTTAGAATTGAGTTAAGATTAATAATCATACTGTAACTAAATATAAATTAAACCCAACACATATATACCTCAAAAAGTAATCATACATTTTCTTTTTTAGTTATTCTAAGTTCTTAAATGTTTTAGCAGTTACACATTTTATTTGTGAAAGCAGCATTTATTAATGACTTATATTGTATTTTATATTTACTTTTTATGTGACTTTTAACAATATTTATATACTACAGTAATCCATGGAAGGGAAGACTTATTCCGATTGATTCATTGTTGGTCATCATCAGTTGTAGGTTAAACCCTTTTAAAATGATCACTTTCAGCAGAAGCTGCATCATAGAAGAAAGACTGGCCCGCGAAAACCTGCCTTTGTAGCGAGGGACAGTATTCACGAAAAAGAAAAATAACCTACTGACTTCTTGAACAAGTGACTGGCTACTAGAAAGCTTTGACTACTTTGTCATGTTTACAGATGTGAGATGCAGATTCTTTAAGACTTGGACTGGCTATTTTTTGGAAGGGACCTAAAAGATCCTGTACTTGTACATATAGTGCTGTCATCCTCGTGGACCTTTCCTGATCCCTCCGGCTCCCTCTTTCCCACTTCACTTCCTGTAAAAATACAGTAGAAGAATGCAGTTTCTGATCTGCAGACACACTGTCGCGGTTTAGCGTTAGTAGGGGACCCACTCTATAAGTAATGGTTTTAACTAATATTTCCTTCATCTTTATTATAGCCTTCAGTTAGTTAGTTAGTTTCAGTCTTAAAGTCAAACAGATTATTATTATTATTATTAATGTTATTTTTAGTCTTGAGGTCAAACAGCAGCACATAGACACTGTTTCTGGTGAAAATTAATATAAATAAATAGTTATAAAGAGAAAAAGTGGAGTTGGTTTAGGAGAAAATAGATGTACAGCTAAGTAAAAAATATGATGAAAAAGTCATACTAACTTATTAATTCATACAGAAATAATTTAAGCAATTAAAACCTTTTTACTATACTAGATTCAACTTGAATTTCAATAATACTATTAAACTGACTTTAAAATCTCAAGGAGGTTTATAAGTTGAAAGCGGGTGAAAATGTAACAGTGCATGTTAAATAGCCTAAGTGAACTTGTATCTTGTATAGTATCGAAGACCTTGATTGCATTTAGCATAAAACTAACAATATTAGGTGACTTTTTTTCTTTTTTTTTAAATGAACAATTCCTGTGTATAAAATGGGACAGCAACCTTTATATCAAACATTTTTGAAATCATCCACAGCTGAGGCAGATTCTTTTTATCCACATTGGCGGAGTGGATGTGATGCACAAGAAATCATTTTCAGATGCAATGAAAAAAAAAAAAAAAAAAAACCGCGGGATAAAACCATACACAAAACTTGTAAATAGTTAACATAGCCTAGATTAGGCCCAGACTCTGTTGCTAAGTAATCAAAGGCACCTCAGTGGGAAGTCTGTGGGAAGGAAAAAGTGTGGCAAAAACGCGCACAAGCTGCACAATGAGAAGAGGTGACCGGACCCTGAGGAAGATTGTGGAGAAGGACCGATTCCAGACCTTGGGGACCTGCGGAAGCAGTGGACTGAGTCTGGGTAGAAACATCAGAGCCACCGTGCACAGGCGTGTGCTTTTGAACCAGAAACAGCGGCAGAAGCGCCTGACCTGGGCTACAGAGAAGCAGCACTGGACTGTTGCTCAGTGGTCCAAAGTACTTTTGGGATGAAAGCAAATTTTGCATGTCATTCGGAGGAATCAAGGTGCCAGAGTCTGGAGGAAGACTGGGGAGAAGGAAATGCCAAAATGCCTGAAGTCCAGTGTCAAGTACCCACAGTCAGTGATGGTCTGGGGTGCCATGTCAGCTGCTGGTGTTGGTCCACTGTGTTTTATCAGGGCAGGGTCAATGCAGCTAGCTATCAGGAGATTTTGGAGCACTTCATGCTTCCATCTGCTGAAAAGCTTTATGGAGATGAAGATTTCGTTTTTCAGCACGACCTGGCACCTGCTCACAGTGCCAAAACCACTGGTAAATGGTTTACTGACCATGGTATTACTGTGCTCAATTGGCCTGCCAACTCTCCTGACCTGAACCCCATAGAGAATCTGTGGGATATTGTGAAAGAGAAAGTTGAGAGGCATAAGACCCAACACTCTGGATGAGCTTAAGGCCTGCTATCGAAGCATCCTGGGCCTCCATAACACCTCAGCAGTGCCACAGGCTGATTGCCTCCATGCCACGCCCGCATTGAAGCAGTCATTTCTGCAAAAGGATTCCCGACCAAGTATTGAGTGCATAACTGAACATAATTATTTGAAGGTTGACTTTTTTGTATTGTTTTCATGGGCTGTATGCCAAAAATCATCGAATGGTAAAACAATAAAGACCTGAAATGATATTACAAGTTGGTGTGCAATGAATCTAAATATATGGTTAATTTTATCATTACATTATAAAATAATGAACTTTCACAATATGCTAATTTTGAGGACCTGTATAATGTATTATTTATTTTACCACAGTAACACATTTAACTGATTAAACCTATTTTCATTTGCTGCATGTTTTTGAGAGGGAAAAAAGTTGCGTTATTACATTCAGAAATTATAACGGCGGGTAAGCTAGTGAAAACAATCCTCAGAAAGATGGAGTTAGGGGAAAATGTCAGTGGCCTCCACTTATAAAACATCCCTTTTTGGGGTTTTCTAATGAAGTTTGCCCATCTAGTGCACCTGTTGTTAATTTTATTAACGCAAGCAGCTGAAATGGATTAACAGCCTCTGCTGCATGATTGATAGATCAATATCCCAGAAAGTTTAATTTACTTGATGCCATACTCTGATTAAAAAGTGTTCGCTAATTTTTTGAGCAGTGTGTGTGTGTGTGTGTGTGTGTATATATATATATATATATATATATAATATACAGTACATTATATGTGAAGCTATAGCCAATTAATTACTGTAAATGTATATAATTTTGGCTCACACTTATGTACTTTGTTGTTCAATGGTCTAGGAGTGTATATACAAATAGAGGCTGAAACGATTAGTCGACATTGCTTATCATTAACGCCGACAATAAAAAATGTCGACAAATAATATTTTTGTTGTCGAGTAGTCGTTGATTTAATTGACCCTAATTTAAAAGATTTTGTAAATGCAGTTTGACAGTGTGGCGCTGTAGCGCAAGACTGTAATTCAGCCTCCTGGATGTAATTCAAGAGAAGAAGAGACAGCGCTCAGCGCTGCTTCCCAAGTAAACGCATCCGGAGCCGAACTGAATGGTGCGTTTGATATAATCAAAATATAAGATGCGCGCTTTCCTCTCAATAGCAGAATAAACAACAACAACAAACAATCACAGCGGTGTGAAAGCAGCAGTTAAAAAATACATCTTATTACACCGATGTGGATGTTTGCACGAGCTCAGTAAAAAGCATTCACGCCACGCCTATAGTATTTTTGCGCAATACCTTAAATCAAGTAGCTTTAATGGCATTAAACGTATTATTATTAATTATCTGATTAAATTGATAGTTTGGTTTGCAGAGATCAAAGCTTAATCTAGCTCAAGGACTGTTTTGATTATCATAACCCAGTAAGATATTTTAGAG
>NW_024874766.1:0-1370 GCF_018340385.1 Cyprinus carpio
GGGAGCTCAGCTCTGCTCACTCTGTAGTGAGGGTGCTCTCATGTAATCCCTGCTAGGATTTAAGCCACTGGTGAGTTTGGCTGGCTGCTCTGTTGGGCGTTGAACTGAAGTTCTAAAGGTCTCTGGGTTGCGATCTCGGACGACCCGAGATGCTCCTGTCACTTGACTCTTGAGTGAGGTGGGCTGAAGTTACACTGGGAACCAAACCCACTGTCTAATTGGCTGCCCAAACCCATCACTGTTGTCTCTTCCAGATGGTGGGCGGTGAGGGGAGTAGTGGTTCCATGGCTGGTCAAATGGTTTAGCACTGTGGACTCCTTCCTTGAATCCAGTGATACGCGTTCCAAGTCTCGGTGGAACCTGTGTTCCTTCTTGCCGGCAGGGTAAAGCCAATATAAAAAGCGCAAGTGTTTTAGAGCTTCTTCTGGCTGACCCAATGAGTGATTCCCAATCTGTGTGGGAATGTGAGCAAGTGCCCCCCTGTTGTCAAGGTTCCATGGTGTAATGGTTAGCCTCACCTGGACTCTACTGTGAATCAGCGATCCAGTTCAAAATCTCGGTGGACCACTGCTTTTGCCATGAATGCATGGGACCAGCTTTCGAAACCTTTTTGTCGGGCAGTGAGCCCTACAAAAGCTCAGGTAGGGAGCATGGCTTCATAACATCAAAGCTCAGTTCGTCTAGTTGGCGAAGTTGGCGAGGAAAAGGCTGGCTCTCTGGCTTGGAGAGAATGCGGGCATCGATCCCGCTACCTCTCGCATGCTGTTTAGCCTACCATTTGAGTTTAATTCCCCGGTCAGAGGGGCCAGATGTCCATCCCTTCAAAAAGACTCCATGGAGTAAGGCTATATTGCGCCGCGGCAGGTGTTGTAGCGGGATCGCCCGGTGGGGCTCAAAGAAAGAGGCCACCTCCTCTTCGCTGACATCTCTTGCAGTGGCCACCACTTAGTTGTAGAGTTAACTGAAAGATGTCAGCGTTTCTTTAAATGACATTTTCTGGAGCTTTTCTGTTATTGTACCACACTTTGCATCAACTTCCTGATTTTATTTTTTGTATTGTTTTTCTTACATGTGATTTATTTACAAATAATTGACTTAGCTTTCCGCAAGAATCCGGGATCCTGTATCAAGTAATGCTTTTTGCTTGATCAGATTAGAGATTCTGGGCTCACCATGCTGAGGTACAGCCAGGAGGGGTAAAGAGATACTTCCCACACTTGAACCTTCCACTACCATTAGGAATTTTTATCTCACACACACACACAGGCAAGTAAGGCGCTTTGGTTGTGTTTTTGACGCATCCTCTTCTTTCTTTTTTTCTTTATGAGGTCAGCGATTCTTGATATTTGGCGTGTGTGCATTTGAAACAT
>NW_024874767.1:0-1822 GCF_018340385.1 Cyprinus carpio
AACAACAAGATGGATATTGTTAGCAGGAAGAGCATGAAGGCTCCCCCAGCAGTGAGGTTTTTGCCCATCTGCAATCCAAACACTTCGAATCAATCCTAGAGGCCAACGGAAACATTGAGAAAGTCATTGTCTGGAGTGATGGCTGTGGATATCAAAATCGGTGTAGCCATCAGCAACACCTACCTTCATCTGGCCATGAAGCATGGTGTCACCATATAAAAAGCTCTGGTTGCTGGCCACACACAATGGAGTGCGACTCCATGCATAGCCTCATTGAGCGGCGCATCGTCAGGCCCATATTCACACTCCACGTGATTACATTGTCATCTTGAGACTGCACAACACATCCATCCCCATACAAGGTGACCCAGCTTATACCACAATGAGTTCATGAAGTTATCTGGGGCCTACGCAACCACACATTCGACCAGGTAAAAAAAGCTGGTGACCCCCACAGTCCATGGCCTCCCGGGCTCTAGCATTTGGCTGGATGGCCTAATCCAGCACAAGCTGGATTTTGAGTCTGGAATGGGGAGGACCTGCCTCAGCCAATCAATAACATCCCTGTAAAGCAACCATTCCTGACTGGGTCCCACTTCCTTTCCCGCCCAACTGCCAATTACTCTCAGGAAATTCAAATGACTTGCAGGCAATGAAACCAGTACTACCACAAGAGTAGCCTCCACCAGTACTATGACAACCTCCCCCTCATCAATAGACAGTGTGAAAAACAAAGTGCACAACACCTGAGTGGAACTTGCAGGGAAAGAAAAACAGTGGTTAAGGGTTAAACATTAAGAAACAACTTGGTTATGGCTGACAAGTTACACATCTTGCTATATTTAGAAGAATAAAAAAAACTTTTGGTTATGTTTGCACAGCACCTAAGTGGAACTTTGATTAAGGGTGGAAAAGGAAAACAGCGTGGTTAAGGTTAGACATTAATAAGAAACAAATTTTGGTTAGGGGGTTGACAAGTTACACATCTTGGTTATATTTAGAGACAAAACTCCATTATGTTATGTTTGCACAGCACCTAAGTGGAACTTCGACATGGGTGGAAAAGGAAAAACAGTGGTTAAGGTTAGACATTAATAAGAAAACAACCTGGTTAGGGGTTCACAAGTTACACATCTTGGTTATATTTAGGAGAGTAAAACAACTTTTTGTTATGTTATGTTTGCATTTTTTATGTAAGAGAAAAAATGCCTAAGTCATGGCATTAGCCCTGCCTAAGTCACTTTTATTGGTTAGGGCACTGATTTATGGATCTTTTCTTTTTGCATACTTGTTCACACATCGGGTTGAATGTACTGTTATAATATCAATAAAAAATAACAATGTGATTTCTAAAAAATGTGTTTTTCTTGCTTACCAAAAACATTGAAATATGACTTAGGCAATTATGCTATGAGGCTAACGATATACATACCTGTATGTGACCTTGTGAATTGCTGTATAGTTCAGCTAACAAAATAACCACCTGTTTTCATTACATTTGTATTATCATGTTATGTTTCATCATTTAACTTTGTTTAAACAATGAAAACTGTACAATGTATTTATAGAAAATGTGTTTTATTATATTTTTACAGGATCCTCTGTCCCCAGACCCAACCATTCATCTGAAGGACTATAAAAATATGAACCCTTGAGACCACGGTGACAGTTTCCCATGATAAATGAAGGACATGGCAAGAGGGATAATAGGGGTATTGATATTTCACTGAAAATTGTAGTACAGGTCCTTCTCAAAAAAAATAGCATATTGTGATAAAAGTTCATTATTTTCCATAATGTAATGATAAAAATTAAACTTTCA
>NW_024874768.1:0-1074 GCF_018340385.1 Cyprinus carpio
AGTTGTTGTTGCATCTATCATTGTTGTGGTATCAGGAATAACTTGCTTTTTTGCTACATCAGATGTGTTGCTGGACGCAATGACGTTGGTTCAAGGATGTTGAGGATGTTGGAAAAAGGTGGTTGTGGAAGTCAGGCATAAAGATGATGCCGATGCTTGTATCAATTGTTGTTGTAGTATCAAGGTATCAGATGTTGATGCTGGGTTGCTGCATCAGATGTTGATGCTGGGAGTACTCAGATATAGTTGTGGTTGCTGTTTCAGTTGTTGAGATGTCAGAGGTGTGGTTAGTTCGGAAGCCAAAATTGTTGTTGCATCAGTTGTTGTTGTTGTGGTGTCAGACAGAGTTGTTGTTGATGCATCAGTTGTTGTTGATACTGGCGCTACAGTTGAGGATGTTGTAGGAGTGATAGGTGGAAGCCAAAGTTGTTGTTGCATCTATCATTGTGTTGTGGTATCAGGAATACTTGTGGTTGCTGCATCAGATGTTGTTGACGTTGGTTCAACCGTTGAGGATGTTAGAAAGGTGGTTGTGGAAGCCAAAGATGTTGTTGTATCAATTGTTGTTGTGGTGTCAGGCATAGTTGTAGTTTGCTGCATCAGATGTTGATGCTATAGTGCTCGATGTCAGAGATGTGGTTGTGGAAGCCATAAACTGTTGTTGCATAGTTTGGTGTCGATGTGATCGCAGAAAGTGTGGTTGTTAAAGCAGTGATTTGTGAGAAGCCAAAGTTGTTGTTGCATCAGTTGTTGTTGTTGTTGTGGTGTCAGACAGAGTTGTTGTTGATGCATCAGTTGTTGTTGAAACTGGCACTACAGTTGAGATGTTGTAGGAGTGATTGTGGAAGCCAAAAGTTGTTGTTGCATCTATCATTGTTGTGGTATCAGGAATACTTGTGGTTGCTGCATCAGATGTTGTTGACGTTGGTTCAACCGTTGAGGATGTTGAAAAAGGTGGTTGTGGAAGCCAAAGATGCTGTTGTATCAATTGACTGTATTTGTGGTGTCAGGCATAGTTGGCGGTTGCTGCATCAGATGTTGATGCTGAATTGCTATAGTAGTCGATATCAGAGG
>NW_024874769.1:0-1914 GCF_018340385.1 Cyprinus carpio
CTCAGGACTGCAGTCAATGTGAGTCAGCTTCAGCTCCACAGGCCACAAAACACACGGAGCAGGGAGCTTTGACCTCCTCTTTGCTCCTAAAATACACAAAATCTAGTTAGAATCTGTTGTCAACATTCTGAAATGTTTAAAGCATGTAACTTTAAATCTGGTGGATCAGGTGAATGATAGCTGGCTCCATTTTTTTCGGGCCAAAATTGCAGATAAACATTAGAACTGGCATCCCGGCATGGGCATTTAGATGCGGCTAGGCAACTAAAGTCAACATAAGAAAAATATTTATTAAATTAAACTTGAATATTTTAAAATATAAAAAAAGACAGAAAGCATGAGAGAAAGAATGTTTCATAGCAAATGCACAAGATTTAGTAGAAAATTAATTAAATGAAAAATATTAAATAATTCCCTTTTAATGTGCTGTGTATACTGTGCATATTTTTGTTAAAGCTGTGGTTAATTGATTTTTCTAGGCTTGACTGTGTTTATGGGGTGCAGTCTAACATGTTACCACTATATATATATATATACACATACATATACATATATACATATATATACACACACAGTCATGGCCAAAAATATCGGCACCCTTGGTAAATATGATCAAAGAAGGCTGTGAAAATTAATCTGCAATGTTAATCATTTTTATCTTTTATTTAAAAAATTCACAAAAATCTAACCTTTCTTTGGATAAGAATTTAAAATGGGGAAATATCATTATGAAATGAATGTTTTTCTCAAAAACACGTTGGACACAATTATTGGCACCCCAAGAAATTCTTATGAGTAAAATATCTCAGAAGTATATTCCCATTCATATTCACAATTTTGAGCACTCCAGGGTGATTATGAACATGAAATTATCAATCCAAGGCTTCCTGTTTCACAGAAATATAAATATGAGGGAAAACAAAGCCCAAATTACCTTAATCATCCATCACAATGAGAAAAACCAAAGAATATATTTCTGATGTGTAGCAAAAGATAATGAACTTCACAAATTAGTGAAGTGGCTTTAAGAAAAGAGCTAGAGCAGTGAAAATTCCCATTTCCACCATCAGGGCAATAATTAAGAATTTCCAATCAACAGAAAATGTTATAAATCTGCGTGGAATAGGATGTGTCTCTTTATCGTCCCTAATGCACTGAGTGTCACAGTGTCTGGGTTGTGTTCCCTGGGTAACCACTAGATGTCCTCCTTCCCCACGGTGTCTGTCACTTAATGAACCACATTACCCACGATCCCTGTCTCCTCCTTGCACTCAGCTGTCACTGGTTAGTAATCATTGCCACAGTCAATTCCCCATTAGCGTTTGTCATGTCCCTGTGTATTTATACCGGTCTGTCTTAGTATGTGTCACGGAGTCCTTGTTTATTCTTGTCCATCTCTTGTTGTGCTAGCCTTGTGTCCTTGTTTTATGTTTGGTATTGACCCCTGCCTGGACTGTTTATTCTTTGGATTGCCCTTAATAAAAGACGTACTCGCATTTGGATCTCTCACCGTGTCTCCTTGTATCGCGGACGTGACAGAAGGACTCCGTCCTCTTGAGATCCAGCGGTATGTCTGCTCACGTCTCCTCCCCAGCCACAGAGCGGGAGAGGAGCCGTTTTGAGGGAACTCGCCTAGTGGTCTTCCGGGGAACCAGGGGAGGTCGCCGAGGAGGGAGTGGTCGAGAGCGAGGTTCAACATCGCTCTCAACCATGGCCCCCCTTCGACCCTGGGCTCGTGTGACGGATCAGAGCCACTGTCTCACCATGGCGGACGGAGAGAGGAAGAGAAGCGCAGGTCCGCCATGGTGGCGCCACTGCCCATGATGACCGCAGGGCCAGCGCCACGAGGCCAGACGGTCGCCAGCCCAGCGCCAATGCCCAAGAGGGCCGCGGAGACATTGTTGGATTACTTTT
>NW_024874770.1:0-2095 GCF_018340385.1 Cyprinus carpio
CTATTAAAATAAGATAAAAACGTAATGGTATTTCGGAGATGATAGTTTTTGCATAATTACTATATTGGGCTTTATTAAAGTTTATGAAAAAAGAATGAATGTATATGCATTTTTGATTTATTTACATAAATGAAACATTTTCAAGTCTTTGAACAGATCTTGAAGTATTTGCTGTCCTGTGCGCGCCATCGAGTGGACAACATTAGCATTGTGCCCTTCATTTTGAACAACATTATGAAAGGGGCCCAAAATTTTTGATTGATGAAAAATTTAAATTGTTTACTGATAAAACCACATTAAAATAATTTACTGTTCTTTTCTTATTTCATGCTTAATCATGAGTTTAATTTTCAACTTACATTTTTAAGCAGTGTTGGAATGATTACTATGAGTTGTTAAATTTGTTTTTGTTTTTACAATTATAATTCATAAAACTATATATGAAAGTAGTGAAAAATACTGGCGATTATTGTTTTCACAATATTGTGGCCAATGACAAATCGTTATTCTGTATTGTAAAAAGAGAAGAAGGTTTTTTAGGCAACAAAGAAATGGTCATTACTAAAAATTAAAACACTAATTTAATTCATAGTTTTTATTTTTTCTATAGGTTAAGCACTTTAAATAAAATATGGCTGTTTTCCCTAGTTTTATTATTTTTGTTTGTTTGTTTTATTTGTTTTTTTTTTTGTTTTTTTTTTTTTTTAGATTTACATTTTAAAAAAATGAGCCTACTTCAAACATTTTAAGCTTAACAGCTTGATACAAACCTGTTAAATGAGCTTATTATAGACCACTGTAACTGTCTATTATCTCAAAAAAAAAAAACAAAATTTTATTATGAAAAATTCAAAAGTGTGTACAATCTCAGTTAAACTGGACAGTACAAAGAAATTACTTCAACAATAGTTTAATAATAGAGCATGTTTTTGGGGTTTTATAGGTGTTTAAGATGCAGAAATCATAATTTAATTAAGCCAGATTAATTTATTTGTTGGATGCGAAAAATAAAATAAATAATAATAATAATAATAATAATAATAATAATAAATACATGAATACATACAAAAAAAAGCACAGCCGAAGACGTAATGATTTTTCTTGCCTTTTTATAGGATTAAAATTAAAGATTAGAAAGCAGCTGGTAAATGCAGTCACTTTAATATTCAAATCCAAATGTATCATGGGATACACTTTAGATTTATTTCTCAACTGTTTATGTTCACATGAATGTTTTCGTTTATATTCGCCAAGCTATTATGTATTTTTGAAATAACCTTGTTCTTGATTTGTTCTCGTTTTGACAGAATCAGCATCCTCTCCTGGAGCTTCGAGAGATGGAATGTTATTCTGCCCTTAGACAGTCTCGCTGTCAAATAGTCTTTCGAATTTTTCACAATCAAACAGCTCACAAATACATAGATTTGAAAGCTCTTGTTGTGTTCTAATGGAGTGGACTATGCGCATTCGCGAGTAATATTTTATTTAAAAAGCTCATGGAAACTATAAAAATGCTTTTATTGTGAGCTCACCGTGAAGGACTGCACGCAGCTGATGCAGCGGTGATTTCTCTCTGAGTCTTTCTCACTGTTTCTGGCCAGACATCAATTGTGTAAGCGCGACCACGTAATAATAAGATATGTTGGTTTAGCTTGTCAGTGTGAGATTAAATTGATTTATTTAGTTGTATTTTTAACCGATTTAAAAGTGAAACTAAGCAGAGACTCTCTCAGTCCCAGGAATTGCTCCTGTAGAGGCTGCGTTTTCTCTCAGACAATGAAAGTCTCAGCACACATACATTCCTCACTAGAGCCAAAAATCCATATTCAAATCAAAATAGCCGACTTCCTGTTGGTCGCTAGCTAATGACTGTAAATTAGAAAGTTGTCCGTCTTAATAAGAACAATATATGTACAAGTTTGGTGTCTGTAGCTAAAACTAAGCCCCCCCACTTTTGACAAAAAGAAAATTTGGCGCTATAGAGTGCCTCCTCCGCCCTTTTATGACCTTTTGCCAGTGTCTAGCTATCATTAATACTGATATGTGTTCTGAGTTTCATGAAATTCTAAGCATTTATCTGCCTCAAAATCAGAAT
>NW_024874771.1:0-1804 GCF_018340385.1 Cyprinus carpio
ATAGAGATCGCTAAGACATGTGACCAACTGGGCGGCAACGCCATCAGAACGCAAAGAATTATATGGAGGCGTTTTGGCCAGTTTTACCAGGGCTGGCATAGCAGGCTAGTGTTCTTGGCATGAAAATAATGAAAAATTAGCGTGAAAAACAGAATATGGAATCATACAAAAATGCAGCTGACTAAAGAAAAACTATTGTCGGACCATACCGCTTCTAAAAAACTAAATCCTTATGCAAAGACGAGATATGACGAGAAAAAAAGGGAATCAAAGGACTGATCCTTACGAGCAGAAGCGATCTGGTCAAGGGACGTCAAACTGTTGCCCAACTTCCAGCACCCATATATTTTACAACTACACGATACTAAGTGTTAGTGCATACACACACAAAGTTTTCTATGGGATCCTTTTTATAATGACTTTTATAATGTACATGTTAATGTATTCATTTAAATGTATTTCTACATGTTAAATATGTAAAGAAACTGAAATTAAGTTGATTGTTACTACTATTTAAAGCATATGTACTTGTGTTTAGCAAACCAAAGAACACTGATTTTGCACAATTATTCCCTAATACAGATAAAAGGAGGCAGGAATTCTCATTCAGTCTTTGTGCATTTTATTTTACAGACATGGCTAAAAAACCATTAATATATGTGAAAAGAGTATTATATCAAAAATCTTTTGGAAAACAATAAACATTTACATATTAGATGTGAGCATGGTATATAATTTCTCCAAAAGGGCTTCTTGAACCGGCCTGTGTTCAGAGCTTTGACCCTCAGTATGGCCGGTGCGCGAGAAGGGGTCCAGTCCGTGATCACACTCCAGCATTTCATAGGCAGGTTTGCCTGCAAACACAGTCACCAAATAAATTGCTATGTAGCCTAGATGTACAACATTTAAAACTGGATTAACGCTACGCTTTAGGCACGCTGGTAACTTAAGCTCATCTTCTAGCCATTTCATGCTACTTAACAGTTAACAACATTGGCCTAACGCCAAATCCAATGGTCTGGCTGAGTCAAACAAAACACACTGGTTATTTGCCCACAACATAACATTAACAGAGAGAGTAATTGTAACTTACCTTTGTGAAAATGTTTTGAACACACCATCGCGGTGGAGTGCTATCGGTAAGGTACTTAGTTCTTACTGCTGCTAATCGCTATCCATGCCATTCGTCAACCCTTTTTGTCACCTCTGAAACATGGCTTGTACTCATTATTTTTCCACGCCTGAAAACGATAAAGCGGATATTCCGCTTTTTAAGCTTTACGCCACTTCTATCGCGGAGAACGACTATTCCAGTTTATAACAGTTTTTCCCTCCATGCATAGAAGTTCATGCCGCTATATTTGTGCCAGCGTTTCCCAAAATGCTTTGCATTCACCACTGGGAATACGTCATGATGACGACACATTAGCAATCCTATAGCTTATGCTGTGAAATTGTAAACAAACCTTCCAATAAAGTGCCAATGGGATAAACCTGAAAGGAACTCACATTTTAAAATAAAATCCATCAAAGGTTGTCCGAAAAAAAAATTGGACACACACAAAAAAACAGCTGTGTGAAAAAGGAGCAGTGAATGCTTAGAAAAAAGTGCATTTCAAATACATTTAAACATTAACCTCTCTCAATCAGTCATAATTAGGCTGCAAGACTGAATTATGAACTGGTAAACGACAAAGCTTTAAATGTTAATTGTTAAAAAGCAATGTTTATCAGCTTTTACGACTAAACATTTGCAAACAACATTGTACTGCCGAATCACACAAATAAAAGTCTTTGCACACTG
>NW_024874772.1:0-1845 GCF_018340385.1 Cyprinus carpio
TCACCATCTAGACTACTAATCTCCAACCCAGACACTATGTGAGTTTTGACTTGTTTTTCATCTCCCATGGCTTTTTAGAAGCATATCAGTCTTTCTTCCATTCACTTTCAGCTCAGATATCAACGCTTCTGTACAAAAGTATCTGGAACTTCCTGGGTCGAGAAATGCATACCGCTTTGACCAGTTGTGTACCTTTAGTAGTCTTAACCTGTATTAGTGAACAATTGACAAAAGTACACTCAGTCCTTCACAGGTATCTTAAGCTCTCCACTTGTGTCCTTTTTTTTGCACAGACCTTTAGTGCACTTGTACCGAACTGTCTTTCACAGCTATCCATTTTTGTCTTCCTGAAGACAAGCAGCTTCCTTTGACTTCATATGCAGTATGGTTGGATGTGGCAAAGAGCATTCACTGCAGCTCATTTCATCTCTGCATTGTTTGCTCATGTGACCATGCTTTAAACAGCCTAAACACAATCCTTTGGTTCGCAAAAAGTCAATTTTCTCTTGATGTGTCTTGCTTCTCAATCTTTTACAGGGATTCCAGATTGTGTTTACCCAGTACTTTTTACAAAAAGACATGGTTTCTTCTGGTTGCTGGTATTGCTTTATTTTAAGTGATCTTTGAACTGCAAGTGTGTCATCATCTTCAACCTTTTTGTCAACTGGTACATAATTAAATGCGGGAGACCCTTTTGTTACAGCCTTTTTTATAAGCTGTTTCTGCTTTCTGTGACTTAGCATGTCCTTTTAGCTGCTGAACTATCTTTTATGTCTCCAAACACTGGATGGAGAGAAATCCTTGCCTGCTTATTAATAAAATCAACTAAATCTTTGAACTTCACTCTAGCATTTCAGCTCTCTTTGAATATCACATGCCACCGATCGCCATTTTTCTCTTAATTTGGATGGAAGTTTCTACAATGATTGCTCTCAGATTTGCTGCATTATCCATCTCTTCCATGTAACTTATATCTGACATTGCATTGCAGCATCCTGACAGAAACAATGAAAAAGGAGGGAAGTGCTTCTCCATCTTCAGGTAGGTTTGATGGAGGGCCAGTGTAGAGCTTTTTGCTCATGTATGCGCTCTGCAATCTGATACTCATTTCCAAAAATGTTCTCTCTCAGAAGCTGCTTTGTTTTAAGATAGCCTCCTCTCTCTGCTGATTCATATGTAGACAGCTACGAACCAGTTCCTAGGCTTTCCAGTCGTGGTACTGTTCCATGAAGTACAAACGGCTCTTATCATTATCGGCACGATCTTCAACGCCATGTTCAAGGCCCGAATGAACAGCTTATAATCGAGAGGATCTCCTTTGAAAATAGGTATGTCAACTGAAGGAAGCATGGACATTTTGATCTTCACCTAAGCACTCAGTGATGCTATTGTCGGCTCATAGCATTACATAAATGCTTAGCATCTGACTTTTCTAAGCTGTAACTACAGCTCAGAATTCTTCCTTGCGCTTTTAGTTCCAGCCTCTTGTCATTCAATAGCTTGTTTCTTCATTTGATGCAGCATGCTTAACAAACGGGTGTAGCTTTTTCTGCTTCAGCAGATATTCGTGTAGAAAGAAGTTGTAGAAGCTGTAGATCTGCCATATCTACTCACCCATGTTTCTTATAACCTTTACTGGAAGTCACTGGACACAGAGGGGAATGTTATCATCAGGATTCACTTCTAGATCACACTGTATTGCTTGCTCAGCATTTCTGCAACCTGTTTCATCCACCTGTTGACTGCATTAATAAATCTTTCACTGACGACTTTTGGTTCAAACCATGTATGCTGGTCCTTTGCAATTCTTCATCAGACATTACTCTCAACAGCATGATTCAGCTG
>NW_024874773.1:0-1883 GCF_018340385.1 Cyprinus carpio
GTGACGTCGAGAGTAACCGACTGAAATTGGAACCAGCATTATACTCAGTCCTTAAAGCCATAAGTTACCAAAAAAAAAGTTACCCAAAAATAAAATTATGTCTTTATTTACTCCACCCTCAAGTTGATCCAAACCTATATACCTGTTTCTTTCTTCTCTTGAACACAAAATAAAAAAATCTGCTCGGATCTGCAGATTTGCTTTATCCAAACATCAAGAAGATCAGGCCCCTTTTTTTCAGAACATGCTTCACATCTCCCTGTTCAAGCTCTTGCTCTGTCCAGGTTGGACTGTTGCAATGCTCCCTTGGCAGGTCTTCCAGCCACTTTTTATCAAACCTTAACAGTTAATCCAGAATTTTGCTGCAAGATTAATCTTTAACAAGCTGAAAAGAAATGCACGTCACACCTCTGTTTATCAATTTGCACCGGCTACCAATAGAGAATAGCTGCTCTCATAAAATTCAAGGCATTAATGTTTGCCTGCAAAACCTCCACTGGCTCTGCACCCCTTTACCTAAATTCATTACTTCCAGAGTTAAGTGCCCTCTAGAAGCTTGTTTTCTACAAGTGAACATCGCTTTATTGTGCATCTCAAAGAGGCACAAAATCACTTTCACAGACTTTAACCGAATGGTTCCCGGTGGAATGACTCCAAATTCAATCTGAGTAGTATTTACTACTAACACTAGCTTTTCTAATCTTTTGTATCTTATCATTTGTTTTCTTTTTATTTATTATACAATTAACAAAAGCAAAGTCCTCTAACACTAGCTCTGCTCTAATCATTTTTCTATTCATCTGTTTTTGCATTTATTATGAACTGAAAAAGTACTTTTAAGCTAACTAAGACTGTTGCATTCTATAAGAAATAAAAAAAATAAAAAATAAAGATAAAATAAATAATAATGATAAAGATAAAAGCATCTGCTAAATGACTAAATTTAAATGTAAATGTAGAAAATGTAAGAAGGCATTTTAGGGCGTTGAGTAAACCATATAGTCACTAGCCAGCGTTTCCACTATGGGGCTTAAAGCGAGGCGTGCTAGTCGCGTGCCACTGTCACTTCGGGGCTTGATCGTGCCTGCGTCAGGAGACTTCCTCTGGGCCAACGACCAGGGTTGGCCCGGCCGAAAACCTTCAGGCCATGGTGTGGCTGGGGCTAGAGGAGTGGTTATGAACAAAAGTGAGTTTCTTGGCGTCTGGAAATGTAAGACCTTGCGCTAAACATTATAACGTACCATAATAAACATGGTAAATGCAACCCACTTGAAGAAATCAGACATCAGCTTCTTATTCTCTATCACAATTGTGTATTTGTTAGTAACATATTTTATCTGTCATAAGTCTAGATCTCGAGTTTAGCTCCGCGTAGCATCATCAAAATATAATAATGATTTTTGTTCGAACTTTGCAAAATAGAGTTATTATCATTCATTCCAAATGTGACGTATATAGGCTACTGTGGCTACAAAATAAAGCAGAAACAGTCTCAACTGAATAAGCAGGCTATTTTCATAAGCGTTAAAATAAATAGAATAAAATAGAAATACATTTATTTCTGTGTGATTAATTTTGAGTCCTGATAAATTGATCTATTATGCCTAATGTATCACTTATAGTAAAACATCCATCCTTTTGAATTTGAATATTTAACAAAAACATGCAAACAAAAGGCAGCTGTTATCGTGGTTTGTTTTGTGATTGCGATGTTCCAGTGACTTATTTCGCCAGTTTTCTCTGATAACTTTCTTTGTTGGTGAAACATGGGGTTAGGCGATGCTGTTCCTGAGAGGACTGCAAAGGGCGGTTTTAGTGAAGCGCGCAGCGGAGCTTCTGGACACCTACTCCATGTGGCCCCGACTATTCTGGCCTCGCGCTAC
>NW_024874774.1:0-1569 GCF_018340385.1 Cyprinus carpio
GTTTAATAACACAAGTGTGTGTTTACACCAAGTCAGTTTTATGAGGACACACATGACTGTGTATGAGACTCAGCAGTAGACTTATAGTTTAATAACACAAGTGTGTGTTTTACTCGTAGTTTATGAGGACACACATGACTATTATTGTATGTGACTCAGCAGTAGACTATAGTTTAATAACACAAGTGTGTGTTAGCTACACGTAGTTTTAGCAGAGGACACACATGACTGGCTTGTATGTGACTCCAGCAGTAGACTATAGTTTTAATAACACAAGTGTGTTTTACTGCGTGGTTATGAGGACACACATGACTATTGTATCGCGACTCAGCAGAAGAATATAGTTTAATAACACAAGTGTGTGTGTTTGCACAAGTGGTTTATGAGGACACAAGGCTTTCCAGTATACTGTTAACACACAAGTGTTTTTTTAACAATAGTGTACTGCTGAATCACATTTTGTAGCAATAAGAGAATTTCACTCCAGGTCATGTTATAGCAGTGAAAAACTAAATTGACAAAAGTGTTAACAAACCTCTTTAGCAGAAGTGACTTCACTTCCCCGTAATGGCTGGAGCGACAGGCTCATGGACAAACTGGAAGACAAAAAAAAAAAAGAAAGCAGAAATAATGTGACTCAGCAGAAGAATATAGTTTAATAACACAAGTGTGTGTTTGCACAAGTGGTTTATGAGGACACACATGACTATTGTATGCGACTCAGCAGAAGAACTATAGTTTAATAGTGTGTGTTTACTGCGTGGTTTATGAGGACACACACTTGACTATTGTACAAGTGTAGACTATAGTTTAATAACACAGAAGTGTGTGTTTACTGCGGGTTTATGAGGACACACATGACTATTGTATGCGACTCAGCGGTAGACTATAGTTTAATAACACAAGTGTGTGTTTACTGCGTGGTTTATGAGGACACATGACTATTTGTATGTGACTCAGCAGTAGACTATAGTTTAATAACACAGGAGTGTGTGTTTACTCGTGGTTTATGAGGACACACATGACTATTGTGTATCACGACTCAGCAGTAGACTATAGTTTACTAACACAAGTGTGTGTTTACTAAGTAGTTTTATGAGGACACACAAGTGTGACTATGTTTACTCGTGGTTGCACAGTAGTTTTATGAGGACACACATGACTATTTAATATGCGACTCAGCGGTAGACTATAGTTTAATAACACAAGTGTGTGTTTACTCGTGGTTCATGAGGACACACGACAAGGCTTTCAGTATACTGGCATAATACACAAGTAAGTGCTTTTTAACAATAGTGTACTGGGTTGAATCACATTTTTAGAACCAACTTAATAGAATTCACTCAGTCATGTTACAAAGTGAAAAACTAAATTGACAAAAGTGTTAACAAACCTCTTTTAGAAGTGAAAACTAAATTAAGGTGGCAAACCCCTGGATGACTTCACTTCCGTAATGGCTGGGCGACAGGCTCATGGACAAACTGGAGGCAAAGAAAGAAAAGCAAGTGTTAAATGTGACTCCACTGTACGAAGAATGTGTATATAGTTTAATAACACAAGGGTGATGTG
>NW_024874775.1:0-2308 GCF_018340385.1 Cyprinus carpio
GTAGATGTTTCTGGTGCACTAGTGGTGGCTGTTTCCATCAGGAGCAGGATTGTGGAAGTCTCTGCTGTTATAGATGGTTCTAAGCAAACTAGTGGTGGATGTTTCATCAGGAGTTGTGATTGTGGAAGTCTCTGATGTTGTGGTAGATGTTTCTGGTGCACTAGGGGTGGTGGATGTTTCATCAGGAGTTGTGATTGTGGAAGTCTCTGATGTTGTAGATGTTTCATTGCACTAGCGGATGTTTTCTTATCTGGAGTCATGATTGTTGAAGTCTCTCTGTTGTTGTAGATGTTTCTACTAAACTAGTGGTGGATGTTTCCATCAGGCCGGATTAGAAAATAAATCTGTGTTTTTGTAGATGTTTCTGCTAAACCAGTGGTGGATGTTTCATCAGGAGTCATGATTGTGGAAAGTCTCTGTTAAGCGTGGTAGATGTTGATGTTCCGTAGCGGTGGATGTTTCATCAGGAGTGGTGATTGCAAAGTCTCTGTTGCTGTAGATGTTTCTGGTGCACTAGTGGCGCATGTCACCGTAAGTGTCGGATTGCAGTTTCTCTCTGTTGCTGTAGATGCTTCTGGTGTACTGGTGGTGGATGTTTCATCAGGTAAAAGTTGGATTGTGGAAGTCTCTGTTGTTGTATGCTTCTGCTGCACTAGTGGTGGATGTTTCATCAGGAGTTGTGATTGTGGAAGTCTCTGTTGTTGTGGAGATGTTGTGAAGATTAGTTTTATTGTATTCTTCATACACACACATACATACATAAGTAAGAGTAATAAGTACAAGTAGTAGTAACCAACCTGCATAAATTATGATAGTTCCATCAATACAATATTCAGGGCACTGACAATTGATTTCTCCATTAATGTGGTTTTAATCTCATCAGCTGATGGTGCAGATTTATTCATGTTGAAGACTAATTCTGTATCTGTTATGACTGACCCAGGTCTGAAATTCATTTTAATAAAAAATCACATATAATTAATTTTAATATGACTGTCTTGTCAATATATAACCACTACTTGGTTCTTGTGCCCTCTCTCTCTCTCTCTCTCTCTCTCTCTCTCTCTCTCTCTCTCTCTCACACACACACACACACACACACACAGACACACACACACACACAAAGTGTAAATAATATGAAAATATACTCTATTTACCTGAATCTCAGGACATTAACTTTTTAAGAATGAAGGAAACTTGCTTTTGAAGATTAGTTCAAGCTGTAATAAATGGCAGAAAAATAAATTACAAAATTGTCACTGATTGCAATGGCTACTTCTTCATTAACCATTTAAATTGTAAATATATGTAATTGATTATAAGGATTTTAACTCACTACATCTTTAACACGCTTTTAGCCCTGTCTTTGAAGAAAGCTTCAGAACTCTTGAATATTTGAGTTCATCTATAAAAGGCTCTGAAGAGCTGAATTCCATCTTTATTAGCTCTACATTAGCAAAATTGTATTTGTAGTAGTTGTTAAAGCAGGCATTTCAGCTGAAGAAGCAGCAGCAATTCCCTGTTGATGTTGTATATAATGAGTCAGGTTTTGTTGTGATTGTGGAAGTCTCTGTTGTTGTAGATGTTTCTGCTAAACTAGTGGTGGATATTTCATCAGTTGTCATTGATTGTGGAAGTCTCTGTTGTTGTAGATGTTTCTGCTAAACTAGTGGTGGATGTTTCATCAGTAGATTCTTGATTGTTGAAGTCTGTGTGTTGTTGTAAAATGTTTCAGCTTGGAGTTGTGATAATGTATGTAAGTCTCTGTTGATGTAGATGTTTCCTGATAAACTAGTAGTGGATGTTTCATCCAGGAGTGGTGATTGTGGAAGTCTCTCTGTTGTTGTAGATGTTTCTGCTAAGCTAGTAGTGGATGTTTCATCAGGGAGTCGTCATTAATGGAAGTCTGTTGTTGTAGATGTTTCTGCTAAGCTAGTGGTGGATGTTTCATCAGGGAGTCGTCATTGTGGAAATCTGTTGTGTAGATGTTTCTGGTGCATTAGTGCTGGATGTTTCATCAGCTGTCGTGATTAATGGAAGTCTCTCTGACATTGTAGATGTTTCTGGTGCACTAGTGGTGGATGTTTCATCAGGAGTCGTGGATTGTGGAAGTCTCTGTTGTTGTAGATGTTTCTGGTGCACTTGTGCTAGATGCTTCATCAGAGGTGTAGTGGAGTCTCTGTTGTTGCAGTCTCTGTACATTGTAGATATTTCTATTGCACTAGTGGTGGATGTTTTATCTTGAGTCATGATTGTGGAAGTCTCTGTTGTTGTAGTTTCTAGATTGCACTAGTGGTGGATGTTTATC
>NW_024874776.1:0-1971 GCF_018340385.1 Cyprinus carpio
TGCTCACAACGCTGCAGAAAGATTCGTGAGCGCTCTGACGTAGATCGAATGCTGATCGTATTTAAAGCGGCTGCAGCAAACAAGTGCTTTGTTGATCTTGTGCAGACCAAATCCACAACAGAGAGCAACGTTATGTTAACCACAAATATTGTTGTGGACGAAGCATAAGGTCCTTACCTAATAATGTATAAAGCACTCTAAAAATACTCTGATGCAAAGTAAAAGTCCTGCATTAAAATGTTACATTTAAGTAAATATAATCAAGTATAAACATTACTTAATGTATGTATAAACAAGGATTTTTTTTTAAAAGTAAACCAGGGACCACGGTAGCCTAGCATTATTTATTATATCATTAGATTATTATTATATCGCTACTGCACATCAGCAACTCACCAGAAACATGTGAACAATCTCAGACACCTTGGTCCACGTGATCATTTTGAATTTATTTTTTATGTCCCTGTAACGCAAAACAGGGACACATCATAGATTACCGCAAACCCGCCACAGCAATAATCAACCTTTGTTTGAACTAATGTATTCTCTGGAATCCTCCTGCCGGGTGGATCTTAATGCTCTGATTGGTTGCTGCCCAACCGCTGGCCATAGCTCATTACCATAAAGTTGCCCTGATTTCAACTCTCCTCGACGCCTCAACAGCTGTCAAGGCCAGCTCCCTCTGTCGCTGCTCGACGCCGGCCTCGCCATTGAAAATGAATGACTTCCGCCACTTTGACGCCTCGACGGGCGTGTGAACGCGACAGTTACAATCTCATTTAAAACCTAAATGACTGTGTGTTTATGAGGATACTTCTGCATTTGGATCTAGTGTTTATGCAATCGCTCAAAGCCAATAACAAAGCGACAAAAATGCTCCACGAGAGCTCTATTTGAAGCAGCTGATGCCACTTCACTACGATCTTCCTCTCACACAGAAACAGAGACAGCCGCCACATTAATATAGCTCTGTTTTGTGTTTCAATGGCCTAAAATCAGTAGTTAATACATTTAAAAAAATGTTTTTTAATATTTTTGTTTTTATGTTTGAGCTTTATATATCTTTATTATCATAACAGTCTGAGTAATTTGATTCTTGAACAAAAACTTTGAAGTGTCAGCTTTGGTAAACATATGTTGGATTATGTATCTAGTCAGAAAGACTCACATAGCAGAACCTTTTTATTTTGGGTATGGTCATTTCTGGGTCTATATGCCTAAAAATGGGGGTATATACCGTTAAGGTCAAACTGCAGTGCTTAAAAAACGCATGCAAACATTAAATTTTCATGACCACTATCAGCAACGCGGATGAGCCGCCACAAGATGCCGTTATTCACGCCGCCTGTCTGCATTATTAGGGGATGTGTCGGGTATCAGTATCGGCAACGAACGGTTCCTAAGCAAATTACAAGTGAAGTGATCATCCCTATCCCTTGGAGTGGGAGACTTGAGTGAGCAGGCACTATGCGGCAATTAAATAGTCGCTAGGAATGCACTTGGCAAAAGGAGCGACAACATTTCCTCATTATCTTCAGCTGGGATGTTCCCATGACAACGCAGCACGTGTCCGTCAGCAGATGTCGCTGTTTTACTGTCATAAATGTCTTTTTACTGTTGTAAGCAACTGTTGCAAATAAACATACATTTTAATTTTAAAAAAAGTTGTTAAAATATGCTATATAATATATAAAAACGAATATAATAAAACTTTTTAAAATATAAAATGCATATGTTTTTTATGTCGGTGTCCCATCAGCGAATCTGCTGACGGACACGTGCTGCGTTGTCATGGGAACATCCCAGCTGAAGATAATGAGGAAATGTTGTCGCTCCTTTTGCCAAGTGCATTCCTAACGACTATTTAATTGCACGCAAGTGCCCTGCTCACTCCAAGGGGATAGGGATGATCACTTCCACTTGTAATTTGCCCGGGAACCGTTCGGTACCGATACTAGTACCGACACATCC
>NW_024874777.1:0-3832 GCF_018340385.1 Cyprinus carpio
CTGCAAGCCTGTGCATGGATCCAACTCCATCATTAAGTTTACAGATGACACCACGGTGATTGGCCTCATCAGTGACAACGATGAGACTGCCTACAGGGAAGAGGTACAGTACCTGGCCACATGGTGCGCTGACAATAACCTGCTCCTTAACACCAGTAAGACAAAGGAGCTCATTGTGGACTTCAGGAAGAAGAAAGGAAGCACGCATGACCCCATCCACATTAACAGGATGGTTGTTGAACGTGTCTCCAGCTTCAAGTTCCTGGGAACCACCATCTCAGAGGACCTGTCCTCGATTATAAACACCTCCAGCCTGGTCAAGAAGGCTCACCAGCGCTGCTTCTTCCTCAGGACACTCAAGAAGAACCAGCTGTTTTTAGCCATCCTGATGAACTTCTACCGGTGTGCGATCGAGAGCATCCTGACCAGTTGCATCACAGTCTGGTATGGGAACTGCTCAGTGGCTGACCGCAAGGCACTGCAGAGGGTGGTGAAAACTGCCCAACGCATCACAGGGACACCACTTCCTGCATTTGAGGATATCCAGAGGAAACGCTGTCTACGTCGAGCTCGCAGCATTCTCAAGGACTCTTCTCACCCTGACAACAGACTGTTTAACCTCCTGCCCTCCGGGAGGCGCTTCAGAAGCCTCCGGACAAGGACCACAAGATTCAGGAACAGCTTTTTCCCTACAGCTGTCTCCTTGCTGAACTCTGCCCTCTGACATCCCTCAACACCCCCCCACACCACACACACAGACTCCTCCCCCTCCTCATCACTACATCTGACTGAGTTATTTATTTATTTACAACAAAAACAGTAAATTTGTTATTACTTGCACTACTGTCTGTTCATCCAGAAACACTGAGTAATCCATTGCACACTGAAATATTTTCTATGCACTTTACTATCCATTGCACTAGTGTAAATGATGTTCATAGTTCTGCCTATAGTGTACATACACTTTACATAATCCATCTGTATAGTATGTTCATAGTACACCTATCTGTATATCAGCTGATAGTAGTTAAAAATCTGTAAAATTTATGTCATAATACTTATTGTATAGTGATTGTACATGTTGTAGACCTCTATATTCTGTACTTCCTCTTATTGCATTCTGGTTCGATGCTAACTGCATTTCGTTGCCCTTGGACCCTACATGTGCATTGACAATAAAGTTGGAATCTAATCTAATCCACCCACCCATATCTAATAATCACAGTGGGATGCATACACCGCTGTCTTCAGGATTCTGCTTCAGCAGGAGACATAGCCCCGCTAGCTTCTTCCGTAGTCTCCAGCAAAAAGCTGTTGTTTCATACACACTGCTAAATTTCCCAAAAAGACCTCTGTCGATCGTGAGATGTGTTTTTCTGAGTGTTTATCTGGATGATTTTGCAGTGGGGTGAGACTGTTTGAAGTAGGACTGGGCAATATGATGATATAAATCGGATGGACAAAATTAAAAAGTCTATTCGATTCATATTGTGCTCTATCGCTTATTTCGTGGTGCCGCAAAATACATTAAGTTTACGGCAATACGGTTTCATTATTTGAATGATGGCAATTCTTACATGCATTACATGGGGGATTGCAGGCAGACAGTGAATAACAGCATCGCGCGCTCCACGTCACGTTGCTGTGCGCCGTGTTTCACGAAAACGCAATGCTTGTAAGCACGGCAGTTTAAAGTAAACTGATTTTTAGGCCATGTGAAACAAAAAACAAAAGAGCTTATATGTTGCCAAGAGACTGTCTCTGTTTCTTTGTGAGAGGAGTGCTTAGCCGTGCCTTAGCTCCCTAATATAGCTATAGTGCATTTTTGTCCGCTTTAGTGGCTTTTTGAACGCATTGTATAAACACTATATATGCGTACAAATGTCAAGTATCCTCCATGAACACTGTCATTTAGGGTCTTACGGGAATATAAAACCGCAGCGTTGCGAGAGGGTAAGCCGCGATATGTAACAGTAGTATTCCTTGTATCTCCTCACGGACTTACTGTTCTTCCCCTCTAAAGGGGAAGCTGTGGTCCAATAATTTCGTCCTGTTCGCCATTTCATGAAAATCTTTCACTGCTCTTGACTAAATCACTTTTGTATCTAGAATAAGAAGAAAAATAAATACATAATGCTAATGACTAATGGCATATATATATATATATATATATATATATATATAATTATATATATACGTATTTATATGTATATATGTGTGTATAGTTATATGTGTGTGTTGTATGAATAATATCTATTATATATATATATATATATATATATATATATATTATTGTGTATATGTTAATGTAGAGATATGTATGTAGGGTACTGTATAATATTTAGATGGATGGGTGGATATAACTTAACAGTGAAGACTAATTCATTTACACACAATGTATTTCTTATTTAGTTAGTTTTTGTCCTATGGCTTGTAATTAGTTTCTTGTTCTTATTTCATCACTGACTGTTTATTTATCTCCAGTGAGCTTGAGGTTTTTTTTTTGTATTATTTTCTTGTATTAGTTTGATATCGACATTGGTGACAAGGATTAATAAACAGCCCTTTAGAAAAGCTGGAGATTTGTCACTCACACTTAAATGTATGGCATATTGCACATAATCACAATTCACAATATTAACTGAAGCCAAAATGTACTTGTATCTACAAACACAGATTAAAATTTGTGAACGGGGTTTCCCTTTTTTTAATTTATTTTTTATTTTTTTGCACTTTGCTTTTACAAATGTAATGAAAGAGCCTGGAAAATATATCTAAGTAAATGTTTCAATGTTCTCTTTAAAAGTAAAAGAAGTAAAAGTCAACAAAATTAATAATACTTAAGTAAAAAATTCACTAAACATATTTTTTTTTTTTTTTTGTTTTATGAAGTATTCTAATTTGTTGAGATAGTGAATTGGTGGGTTTTTGTTAAATGTGATCCAAAATCATCACAATTAAAATAACCAAAGACTTAAACTACTTCAGTCTGTGTGCATTGAATTTAATACACACGTTTCACAATTTGAGTGGAATTACTGAAATGAACTTTTCCACAACATTCTAATTTGAGATGCACCTGTAAGTAGTTAAATGTACTTACACATCAGCTTTTATGATGCGAGATTAACATAAGCACAATCCACTATGAACATCTTTGTAATTCGCATCAACCTTTTCAAACTTGATGAATTGTGATTTTATGTTCAAGTGGTGTGTGTGTAAGGAACTGAAAGCAAGCAGAATATGGCTATTTTTAAAGAAAGCAGTGCCATCTGCTGTTAAAAACTAAGATCAGAATTGATTCAAGAGAGGATTGCGATACCTTTGGAAAATCTCAGAAACGATGCAGAATCATTTCTCGATTTACTATGCATCAATTTATTGTCCCAACCCTACTAATGATTGAGGACTTACATATAGTAGGCATTTATGAAATTATTAATGGCACTAACCCTCTCCAGACTCCACACTAATAACCACACCACAAGCCCGAGTTGTCCCACTTTACACCAAGGTATTTGGCGGGCCAAAAAAACCTAGCCATTGGCCCAGAAGAACACTGGAAGTGACATTGAAAACATAACTAATACTTTTGTATAGCAAATGTCTTTCCCTTTACATTTTTATCATTCATTGATTCATTTATTGTGATTTGCTTAAAATGCAACTTCTTTACTCTCCTTTCAGACCTGATGGCAGAGAATAAGGAAGGTAAAGAACTGAATGAAGGGGAAGAAAATAATCATGTCATAAGTTGCTCACAGAAGGAAAGAGAATTTTACGGAAAAGAAGAGCCAACAAAATCTTCACTTGCCCTCAGTGTGGAAAA